>NW_028327174.1:37536154-37839184 GCF_987537825.1 Furipterus horrens
GCTTCCATAGGAGAAACTTAAGGGTTGCAAGGAGTTAAGATAAGGGATCCAGCAGGAGATATTCATGGTGTCCTGTTCATATTTGAATCACAAGAACTCTCCTTTTATGTGTCTAATACCTTTGACTTACATATAAAATTCTAATTGAGGAAGGATCCAACAACTGAAACAAAATTAAAACTCGTTTGCTTTGGAAATGCTTTGGCATATAGTCCTCAAGTAATTCCTGTAGATCGTCTCCATTCTAACCTTTGCCTCCATCTAAATCCTCATCTCCTCAAGGGCAGGCACCATGTCATAATCAACTCTTTGGTGGCATAATGCTTCCAAAATAGTGTCGTGTCGTGTCAGCAGCCGTCCGTCTCGAGAGACGATGGTGTAGCTTCTTAAGAGTCTATCTGCACTCTCCAGTGAAGCTGAAGCTACAGAGCCTCGAGAGACGATGGTGTAGCTTCTTAAGAGTCTATCTGCACCGCCGAGAATGGCTGTGCAGTCCGACTCGGGAGTGACACGGTATCTGTCTCCTCCCGTGTTGAATCGACATCTTGCGATGAAGCTACAGAGCCTGGGCAGGGTGATATGGAGGGTCTGCTGTTGCCCATGCAGCAGACCCCCCTCTCTTCGCAGCTGAAGGATCCAAGGGAAAGACGGAGTCAATACAGCTTGGCTTCAGGTGCGCCGCAGGAGTTGCTGGTGTTGACTACAACATCAAACCGCCTTAGGGACTCCGGCTCCGGATTTTCTGTCGGGGTTTACTCCCTTAGCCTTTCCCCTGAAGAGGTATGCCGCAAGGCAGCGGAGGTTTTTTGGAATCAGAGTTTTCCTTCTCTGATGTGCCCTGACTGGAAGATTGAACCAGCGACACTTAGCTCGCAGGCCGACGCTCAATCCACTGAGCCAAACCAGCCAGGGTACCCCTTCAAAGTAGGCACCTGGGAACCTCACACAGTTCTCCCAATTGCCATCAGCTGCCCCATTGTTATTTTCTTGAATCTTATCAATGGTCTGAAATCTCTTCCCTTTCAAAGGTGATTTTAGTTTAGGGAAAAGCCAGAAGCCAGGGTGCCAAATGTGGGCTATAGGGTGACTGAGTGACCTGGGTGATTTGATTTTTCATAAAAAAACTCTGCATGAAACATGATGCATGAGCAGGCATGTTGTAATGAAGAAGCTGTCACTCACCAGTTGCCCATAGCTGAGGCCTTCTGAATCATCCCAATAGTTTACATGGGGGAGTGTTTAAACTTAACACAAAATTTGATGCAGATTCATTGCTCTACTCGCTTAGTCATTTTGAATGTGATGGCCACACAGTACACATGCTCACTCAGCAGCATCTACCACCCCCATTGACTAGTACAGTGAAGTTGTCGTTGTTCACACATGCACATTCCAGTCCACTCTACTTAGCTGCCAGGTTACATTGATATCATCCAAACCAATCTCATTATATTAACAAAGGCTGGATTTTTTCCAGACAGACCTTGTATAGTCAGAGAAATTTGGGAGTTTTTTAAAAAGTATATTTTATTGATTGTGTTGTTACAGTATTCCCTTTTTTTTTTTTCCTTTGCTCTCCTCTGCCCAGTACCCCCTTCCCTCCAGCAATCCCACTCCTTTAGTTCATGTCCATGGGTTGTGCATATAAGTTCTTTGGCTTCAACCTTTCCTATATAGACAGGTTACAATAAAACCCTTAAAATATTTTTTAAACACACACTGAAAATAAATGAGCCATCACATCTTTAGATGTTTTAAATTTAAATTAAACAATTTTCAATTATAGTTGACATAAATATTGTATTAGTTCTGTGTGCACAATGCAACAATTAGAAATTTATATAACCAACAAAGTGATTATCCCCATAAGCCTAGTACCCATCTGATATCATAGTTATTACAATGTTATTGACTATATTCCCTCTGTTGCATTATATATCCTTGTGACTGTATTTTTAACTGACAATTTGTACATCTTAATTCCTTCCTCCTTTCCACCCATTTTCCCAACCCCATGACCGACCATCTGGCAACCATAAGTTTGTTCTCTGCATCTATGAGGTTGTTTCTGTTTTGTTCATTCATTTATTATATGGTTTCACAAACAAGTGAAACCATATGTTATTTGTCTTTCTCTGTCTGACTTACTTACTTAGCATAGTATCCCTAGGTTTCATCCATGTTGTTGCAAATGGCAAGATTTCATTATTTTCTTTTTTATGGCTGAGTGATATTCCATTGTGTATATCCCTAATTTTCTTTATTTATCAATTGATGGACACTTAAGTTGCTTCCATATCTTGGCTATTGTAAACACCACTGTACTGAACATAGGGGTGCATATGTCTTTTCTAATTAATGTTTTGGATTTATTTGGATAAATACTAAAAGTGGAATTGCTGGATCATATGGTAGTTCTGATTTTAATGTTTTAGGAACCTCCATACTGTTTTCCAAAGTGGCTACACCAGTCTGCATTCCCACCAACAGTGCACTAAGGTTCCCCTTTCTCCACATCCTCGCCAGCACTTGTTGTTTGGTATCCATTCTAACAGGTGTGAAATGATTTAATATATACAGGGTGGGGCAAATGTAGGTTTATAGTCATTTGTTTGGAAAATAATATGATAATTAGTAAATAATAATAGAAGAATAAACTCAGTGTTTCATGTATTCACAACAACTGTAAACCAACTTTTACCTCACCCTATAACTTACAGGGATACAGGTTATATTTAGACTGGTTATGATTGATTAGAGAAAAATAAGATAATCATAAACTAAATAATTTAAAAAGCAGAACAATTATTTAAAAAATGTCTGATGAATGCCTGACCTGCCTCCAAGTTGTTGTCTTAAAAATGGCATTTCATGTTCTTACTGCTTTTTGGAGGAACATAAAAGCAGTAAGATTTTGAGGCACATTCCTTATTACTTAGCTACACTTTGCTTTCCTTCACACTTGCTCACTTTTCCTTTTACATTGGTCTAGATGTGCTTATTTATTTGTTTTCTAATGGAGGAAGAAAATAACTTTGCTTTTCATGTTTTGTATAACATAGTCTTAAGAAGTATTTTATGACAGCATATGCTCAAGAGGGTTACAAAAAGGTGGAGTGGTAGATTGTACTGCTAATCTCCAATATCCACCTGCTTAAAGCCAGACAGAGTCTTGTAACTTGCTTTTACTGATGAAATATGACAGAGGGTCTCATGTGTCCCTTGCATGTGGAAGCTTTCAGGGACACCACGTGCTTCCCTCTTCTCTCTTCCTTCCATGGCAGTTGTCACCAGTGCTGCATGTCCCGGTGAGGCTGAGATGAGAGGCAGATGCTGGCTGACCACCGTGGGTGTGGAGTATGAGAAAGAACACAAACAACAACACAAACAGCTCTGGTGTTTCGGGCATGGGAGCAAGAGTGAGAAAGTGTTTCTTGGGCATAGATTTTTATTTTTGCATGTGAAGGCTGAGTCCAAATGTGTTATCAGAATCTTTTGTGGTCTTCCTGTGATCTGGGCCAAGTCACTATGTACAAAAACAAACCGCACTGGTTTCCATTCCCCCCAAAATCAGAGAGGGGGGAGATAGAACTGGTGCAGCTGTGGCAACAACCTTATTGTTCTAGAACAAGGGTATCTGATTTATAAGTGCCTAGGAAGTTTGAGTATGAAAAAAAATGAAGCTGTGAATATGAGGGCAGGGAATTTTTAATTTAGTAGGAAACCATACTTGCGTTCATTTGTTGATTATTTTGTCTTCCAGAATTTGGATGTGAAGTTAAATCTCTCACTCTTAATAATTTAGCTTGAATTATTGAGTTCTAGAGTTTCTCAATTTAATGCTACATTGGGCTAAGTTGCCCTAATCATCTTTCATCGGGGGACCTAGCATTCAACCCTCTCTAGCCCCCAGATTCTGGGTGGGCCTATCATGGAATGTATCTGAGTGCTCTTCTTGGTAAACATTAGTCAAACCCCCATTGCCTCTCATGGAAAACTTTACAGGAGCCCAAGGCAATATTTAGACTATTGACATTAATTCTGTCCCTCTCCCTCTCTTAGGGGGTATACAGTAACCTCTAAGATCAAATTGTTAGACAAGCAAAAACATTTTTAGATTTCTGATAAGTGTATCTTTCACTTTATGCCAAAGACATAAATTTATATCCAGCATTTGCTACAATCATGTGGCTCTTCACAGCTACCCAGGCAAGGAGCCAGCAGAAATGGGAAGTTTAATAAAACCTTATACTTCCATAGAATATAGCCTGAAGTGTATTGTGGATCTGGGTCTTCTCCTACCAAACTGATAAATTAACAATTTATTTTTAAAACTAGCCTATTAATCTAAACATATTGTATTCTTTAAGTAAAGAAAAGACACAACTGTTTCAGTCTTTGGTATGAAAAAGTATATGAACCTATTTTTATATCATTACTTGCCATGCCATTTCAAAATAGTACCTTTTTATATCAGTTTACTGGTTTATTTCACATAAAGCATAGCTTTTGTATGATGGTCTTGATGGTTATGTGTATATTTTGGAATGAACTGTTGTAATTCATCTGGACACTATTCATCATCATGTTTTCTGTTTATCAGACAGAAAACTTTTTTCACAATGTCACTATGATCTTTTTAATGAACATACAATTATAAAATTTTTTGAACTGTAATACTATACCAGAAGTGATAATTTAGAAAAATAATATGATCATGAAATATATGCCAGATTTTGAAGGTGATTGTTCTTTATGTTAATAAGGGTTATGCTCTTATTTCTAAAATTTAGTGGACTAGCATCAAAAATAAGTTAAAGATAATAATAAAGAAAGGAATGATTGTAACCAAAGCATTACAAACAAAAGCAGTGAAGAAATTCAAAAGGAGGATGACAAGTTAATGATAATAGAAACTTTAAAATTTACATACAAAGTTTGAAGCTCTATAATGGGTGAAATGAGGGAGATCACTTAATCCACTCCTCTTAGAAATTACACAAATAAGAAAGAAAAACAAGATACAAAAACCTAAAACTCAAGTTCTGGGACATTAAGCAATACCTTTATCTGAACCCTGACATAAGGGGGAGGCTGCCAGAACTTTTGAAGTGAAATAGAGGCACAAGAAGATGCTCAGGGAGGCCTCCAGGGGCTGCATGTAATTGAAGTCTGGAAAATCCCACTCTTCTTCATCTGGGACAACATAGTTAGATAAGTTGTCTGATGGCAACAGTTTCCTAATATAGGATTTGGTATTAAAAAGAAGAAGGTGTCACTGAATGAGGAAATAAAAATACAGAGATAAGCCATATTGTCAGAAGCAATTGGTTGGTGAGGCAGGACAGAGGGGAAAGAATGGATTGTGAGAAGCCCTGAAGCACCAATCTCTGTTAGCTGGGGAGAGGTGACTCAGGAACACCCACAGACCCAGCTTGTAAAGCGAACTCTTGATGGTCTAGGATATTGTCCCAGCCACTCTCTAACATATCATCCTACAGAGAGCTAGTCCAGGAAGAAGTAACCTCATTCAGATAGGAGTGTTTTTTCAAGAACTGCCATAGAACTATCTAAAAATATTATGAGAAAAAAGGGAAAAGAATATCAGTTAATAAACCCTCACCAGATAAATATTCCCATAGAGTTGTTTAAAAGCTATGAACAGCCATAAAAATAAGGAAATCCTACTGTTTGTGACGCTATGGATAAAACTTGAGGACACTATGCTAACTAAACTAAGTCAGAGAAAGACAAATACCATATGATCTCATATATATGTGTCATCTAAAATATGCTGAATTCATAGAAACAGAGTTTATTGGCAGTTGCCGAGGCAGGGGGATGGAAGAAATGGGGAGATGTTGATCAAAGGTTACAAACTTCCAGTTAAAAGATGAATAGACTCTGGAGATCTAATGTAGAGCACGGTGATTATAGTTAACACTATTGTATTGCATATTTGAAAGTTGCTAAAAGAATAAATGTTACATGTTCTCACCACACATACACATGAAAGATAACTATGTGATGTATGGATCTGAACTACCCTCATTGTGGTAGTCATTTAACAACACATATGAGGTCTGTCCAGCCATATAATATAAAAAATAGAGACATTTATTGAAGAAGATACAAGAAACATGGTACATTGGACAATGATGCCTCAGGCACCTTGGGACCCCACACAGTTCTCCCAGTCACCATTTGCCCTGTTTTATCTTCCTGAATCTCATCAATGGTCCAAAATCTCCTTTTCAAAGGTGATTTTAGTTTTGGGAAAAGCCAGAAGTTGCAGGTCACCAAATGTGGGCTGTAGTGGGGCTGAGTCACCTGGGTGATTCTGAATAGTTTCTATGGAGGAATGTTCAAACTCAACACAAAAGTTGATGCAGATTTGTTGCTCTACTTGCTCAGTTATTTTGGAAACGATGGCCACACACTACTCCTGCTCATGCAATGGCATCTACTGCACCTGTTGACTAGTACAGTGAAATCATCATTGTTCATGCATGTGCATTCCAGTCCACTCTCCTTGGCTGCCAAGTTACACCAATGTCCCACAAACTGTTCTAGTTTTACTAACAATGGCTGGACCTTTTCTGGATAGACTTTGTATGTATATCAATTTATCACGTTGTATACCTTAAACTTACACAATGTTACATATCAATTATGTCTTAATAAAGCTGGAAAAAGTAAATAAATTTGTTAAAAATCCAAAAGAAAGAGAAAAGAAATGAAAATTAAAACAGGCTTACAGGGTTTTTGTTTTTTGTTTCTACTTTCAGATTTACAAAGACCAAATAGTTTAAAACAACACAATTGGTGATATTGTGGGGGAAATTGAAAGCATCATACACTATTTTGTGAGATATAACTTATTTGGCTTCTGTGGAAAACAATTATGTGATAGTTATTTGTAAATTGGTAAGTACAAATGATCTTTTGCCCAGCAATTCCATTATTAAACATTTATTCTGCAAATACACTGCAATAGTTTCAAACTTCTTAGGTACAAGCTTATTTATTTCACTATTGTTAGTAATAGCAAGATATTAGAAATATCTTAAATGCCAATTTTTATGGGACTAAATAAACATATAAAATGAAATATTATGCAGCCATTAAACATAATAAATCAGCTCTGTATGTTACAATATGAAATCATCTCTAAGCATATTTTTAAATAAGATATAGAACAGATCAAGAAGTGCATGGGAATGATGCATAAATAACAAAATTAGAAAAAATAAAGAGACAGTAACAGATATAGGATAAACATCTCTTTGAAAAAGAAATTCAATAGAATGAGAGGGTTGAAGACACTTGCTTACTTGGCTCCAGGCCTAGAAGCACATTCCAGGTGTTAGCACAGTTCAGCAATTGATAAGGTGACTTTTGGTGTAAGGTTGCATGGGTTCAAATTTTAGTGTTTCTGCATGTTAGCTGCATGACCTGGAGTAAGTTCATAACTATTTTTTATAAAACTTATTATTATTTTTATTTATTTATTTTTATTTTTGTTTTTCAATTACAGTTGTCCCATTTTTCCCCGATTCCTCCCCCCCAACCCAGCCCACCCCTTCTCCCACAGTCATATCCCCCTTGTTATCCATGTCCATGAATCATTTATACTTGTTCTTTGATTAAACCCTTCCCCTACTTATCCCCCTTCTCTCCCTCCCCCTCCCCCTTAATAACTGTTATTCTGTTCCTTGTTCTATTTAGTTCATTTGTTTGTGTTGTTCCTTAGTCTCCTGTATTAGGTGAGATCATATGGTATTTTTCTTTCTTTGCCTGGCTTATTTCACTAAGCATAATTCTCTCTAGTTCCATTCATGTTGTCACAAATGGCAGGAGTTCCTTCTTTCTTTCTGCTGCATAGTATGCCATTGTGTAAATGTACCACAGTTTTATAATCCACTCATCTACAGATGGGCACTTAGGCTGTTTCCAGCACTTAGCTATTGTAAACAGTGCTGCTATGAACATAGGGGTGCATAAGTTCATTTGAATTAGGGTTTTAGGATTTTTCTGGTATAATCATAGCAATGGAATTGCTGGTTCAAAAGGCAGTTCCATTTTTAGTTTTTGAGGTAATTCCATACTGTTTTCCATAGTGGCTACACCAGTCTGCATTCCCACCAACAGTGCACTAGGGTTCCCATTATTGGATGGGAAGAATCAACATCATTAAAATGTCCATACTACCCAAAGCAATTTACAGATTCAATGCATTCCCTATTAAAATACCAATGACGTATTTCACAGACCTAGAACAAATACTTCAAAAATTTATATGGAACCAAAAAAGAGCCTGAATAGCCAAAATAATCTTGGGACCAAAGAACACAGCAGGAGGAATCACAATACCAGACATCAAACTATACTACAAAGCCATTGTGATCAAAACAGTCTGGTACTGGCATAAGAACACACATATAGATCAATGGAACAGAATAGAGAGTCCAGAAATAAATCCAGGACTATATGGTCAACTAATATTAGATAAAGGGGGAAGGAACATAAAATGGAGTGAGAAGAGTCTCTTCAACAAATGGTGCTGGGAGAACTGGACGGGGACGCGCAAAAAAATGAAACTAGACCCCCAACTTACACCACACACCAGAATAAACTAAAAATGGATCAAAGACCTAAATGTAAGCTGTGACACCATAAAAGTCCTAGAGGAAAACATAGGCAGGAAAATTTCAGGCATCCCACTTAATATTTTCACGGATACATCTCCTAAGGCAAGAGAAATAAAGAAAAAAAATAAACAAATGGGACTGCATCAAACTAAAGAGTTTCTGCTCAGCAAAAGAAAACAACAGTAAGATGAAAAGGAAACCATCCATATGGGAAAACATATTTGCCAATGATACCTCAGACAAGGGACTGATCTCCAAAATATATAAGGAACTTACACAATTCAACATCAAGAAAACAGACAACCCAATTAAAAAATGGGCAAAGGACCTGAACACACACTTCTCCAAAGAGGACATACAGAGGGTCCATAGACACATGAAAGAAGTTCATAACTTCTTAATGCTATGAGTTAAAGAGATGGTAAAAAGATATACTATACAAATATTAAGCAAAAGCTTCTGTAGAATATGAATATCAGACAAGATAGAATTTAAAGCCCCAAACACTAATAGGAATGAAGATATACATCACATGACATAAAGGAAATTATCCATAAAGAATGTATATCATGAACTTCTATATACTTAACTATATAACTTTAAATTATATTGCATAGGCAAAAAACTAAAAGGATATAGAAGAGTCAAATTTAAAATTTATATACTGTAGCTCTTTATCTTTCCAAATAAAAATATACACTTCTTTCAATTACATATAAAATACATATTTTAAAAAATGACCATGTGTTAGGCCACTAAAGACATTTCAATAAATTACAAGAAATAAATACTATATAGACCATATTTTTCTGACCACAGTGCAATTAAATAAGAAATCAACACTAAAAAATGTAGTCTTAAAAGACCCACATGTTTGGATTTCAAAACACATTTCGTATGTTAAAAAATATTTTAATATAAATAACAATAAAAGTAATTCTACATATAACACTTGAGGGATACAGAAAAATGGGTACATGGTGGCAAAAGTAGGGCCTTTCATATATTGAAAGTCAAGAAAGATGGGAGAGAAAAAATAAAAGAAAAAATACAACAAAAACTTAAAAATAAATAAATAAAATAAAATAAAATAAAGATTTAAAAACAAATCAGTTAATTGTTAATTCAGGAGGCTAAAAAGTAAGAAAGTAGGAGACTATATATATCTAAGAAAATAATAAGGGTACAAATTAATAAGTAGAAAATAAAGAAATAATAGAGAGGATCACTGGGCCTAAAAGTTGAAGATTCGATACAAGAATTAAAAAGTAAAGAGCACATATAATTTGCAATAAAACTAAGACATAACTATAACCACAGTACAGAATCAAAAATAACAGGAACATATAAAATCAATTGAAAATTTAAATGAAATAATAATTTTCTATAAAAATATAAATTACCAATATTAACTGGAGAAAAAATTGAAAACATGAATAAATCAATAACTATTAAAGACATTTAAAATTTCCTTCCCCAAAGACACCAAGCCAGGACATCTCAAAACCAGTCAAAGGGGAAGTCAGTTAAAAAGAATGGCAGTACCCCAGATTTAATGACTTGGTGCCTTGTACTAGGGTAGTGGCAATGGTGATTGTGATTAAATTGATTAGTGGATAAAATATGGTAGCAAATATATTCCTTAGGTTTCCCAGAGAAAAAGGACAAGTAGAAAATATATGTGTTTTATTATAAGGAATTGGCTGGCACAATTATGGAGGCTGACAAGCTCCAGGACCTACAGGGAGGAAGTTAGGGACCCAGGATAGCTAATGATGGAGTTCTTAGTCAAAGTCCAAAACCAAGAGAACCATGAAGGCATGTGTTGTAGTTCTAGCCTGAAGGCTGGTTGGCCCGAGACACAGAGAGAACCATTGTTTTAGTTTGGGACTGAGGCAGGAAGAAAAAGTGTCACATCTTGAGGCAGTTAAGCAGGAAGAGTTCCCTTTTACTCACTACAGGATTAGCCTTTTGTTCTAGTCTGGCTGTTTATTGATTGGATGGGCTACCCCCATCAGAGAGGGCAATCTGTTTTATACCCTTTACCTATTCAAATGTTAATCTCCTCCAGAAACACTATCACAGACATACCTAGCCAGAGTAATGTTCGACCAAAATATCTAAGCACTCCATAGCCCAGTCAAGTTGACACACAAAATTAACCATTACAGCAAACTAGGAATAGTCCTTAGTATAGGATAGCTACAAAAAAACCAACAGATATCATATTTAAATTTGAAATTTAAGTATCCCCAGCAGCAAGATGAGGTTAACATTGTAACTATGTGTAGTCAACAGTGTGTTGAAGGTCTCATCCAAAACAAAGAATTGAGTGGTATAAAATATGAATTAAAAAACCCACAATAAAACTGTCCTTATTTGTAAACATTGTGATTTTAAACAAAGAAACTCCAAGGACTCGCAACCTACTAAAACTAATAAAAAAATTTGTTACGTTTACCAGACTTCAATCAACATACAAAAACTATCATTTCAGCAAAATAACAATAGCCAGCTAGAAATGTAAATAAAAAATAAAATGTACAAAATACCTAGTAATCAACCTTGTACATGATGGTTAAGATCTCCAACAGGAAAATAAAATTCATTTGAAAAACAAATAAGATTTGAATAAAGACATACACTACCATGTTCAAGAAATGGAAAGATGGAGACTACTGGCGAAGATAGAGGCGTAGACAGACACACTGTGTCTCCCTCCACAATTAAGAAGGAACACAACTACCTCAAAACTAAAAACAACCAGAAGTTCCAAAAAATCAAACTGCATAGAAGTCCAGCAAACAAAGATATAAAGAAAAAATACTCATCCAGACAGGTAGGAGGGGTGGAGCCAGGGTGGAGAGGACGCGGTGTGGTGGCAGCAGCAGTGGCAACAGCGGCAGGCCGGCAGAAAGTGCAGTCACATGTTTTAAAAAGTGAGGAGGGACACCTGGGGAGTGTTTCCAGCTCCTCACTGGACCTTGCAGCTCATGGTCCCAGCACCGGGGAAAATCAAGCATCATTGCTTCTGACTGTGCAGATCATTGGGGGTTGGGGTGGAGGCAGAAACTGCCAGTCTCAGCAGAGTTCACTTGTTTAAAGGGCCCCCGTGGTTCTAGAATGTCTGCAGACCCACTCATCAGTCTGGTGCGGAAGGGGGAGAAGTACCTGGAAAAGGGGTGAGTGCTGGGCAGGTGGCATTGTTCCCTCTCGGACCCCTCCCTACATAGAGCACCGCAATGTGATGAAATAGGTTGCCCGGTACTGATGAATCCCTGAGGCTCTGCCTCTTACAACGTAACAGAAGTGACAGCTCTACCTGGGACACGGAGGCAAACAAACACAGGAGCCTGTCAGAATGAGGAGACAGAAAAGTATGGCCCGAAATGGGGAACAGATCAAGGTTCCAGTGGCAGAACTAAGCGATGAGGAGATAGCCAACCTAACAGATGAGGAAATAGCCAATCTAACAGATGCAGAATTCAAAACACTGGTGATAAAGGTGCTCACAGGCTTGACAGATATGCTTGAGTACAGCAAATGTATAAGAGAAGAAGTGAAGGCTATGCTAAGTGAAATGAAGGAAAATCCACACAAAACCAATGGTGAGGGGAAGGAAACCGGGTTTCAAATCAATGATTTGGAACATAAAGAAGAAAAAAACAGTCAATCAGTGCAGAATCAGGAGGTAACAATTGAAAAAATGAGGAAAACTTCCCAAATTTTGTGAAGGAGATGGACATATAGGGCCTGGAAGCACGGAGAGTCTCAGATGAACTGGACCCAGAGGGGACTACACCAGGATGCATCATGATTGAGATGCCAAAGGTGAAAGATAAAGACAGCCCTGGGGGCAGCAAGAGAAAGGCAGAGAGTTGCCTACAGGGGGGTGCCTATAGGACAATCAGCTGATTTCTCAGAGGACACTTTGCAGGCAGGAAGGGACTGGCAAGCAGTATTCAATGTGATGAAAAGCAACCTGCAACCAAGATTACTCTATCCAGCAAAGCTATCATTTGGAATGGAAGGGCAGATGAAGTGCTTCCCAGACAAGGTGAAGCTAAAGGAGCTCATCATCACCAAGCCATTATTATATGAAATGTCAAAGGGACTTACTTAAGAAAAAGAAAACCAAAACTATAAACACTAAAATGACAACAAACTCACAACTAGCCACAACTGAATCTAAAAAACAATAACAAACTCCAACTAAGCAAACCAGAATAGGAATAGAATCATAGGTATGGGGATCATTTGGAGGGTTATCAGGTTGGAGGGGGAGGGGGAGAAATGGGCAAATGGTGTAGGGACTAAGAAGCATAATTGGTTAGTACAAAATAGACAGGGGGATGTTAAGAATAATATAGGAAAGGGTGAAGCCAAAGAACTTATATGCATGACCCATGGACATGAACTAAGGGGGATGGGATTGCTGGAGGGAATGGGGGTACTGGGCAGAGGGGAGCAAAGGGGAAAAAATTGGGACTACTGTAACAACGTCATCAATAAAATATACTTAAAAAAAAAAAAGAAATGGAAAGATGTCAACTTCCCTCCAAAATACTTCATAAACGATAAAATTCTGACCAAAATTCAAGAGAGGCTTCATGGAACTTGAAAAGCGAATCTTAAAATTAATATGGAAGAACAAAGGATCAAGAATAGCTAAGATAAATCTGAAGAAGTATAAGTTTTGGGAGGGGGAAATTTGCCTATATATCAAGAATTTATAGAGCCATAGAAAATGAGACAGTGTGATCTTGGCTTAGGAAGAATTAAATAAACCAAAGGAGCATAACAAAGAGCCCAGAAACAGATTCTTGCATATGTGGAAACCAGAAATATGACCAAGGTTGCTCTATAAATCAATGAGGATAGGCAGAATTATTCAATAAATGGTACTGGGACAATTGGTTAACCATATGGGAATAATAAAGTAAAATTCGATCCCATTCTCACACCATATACAAAAATGAAGTACAGATGGATTAAAGATCTAAATGTTAAAAGCGGCTTTTGTTTAAAAATTGTGGAATTTCTTCACAATATCTGGATGTGGAAAAATTTCTTAGACAAGATACAAAAAAAAATAGAGCAAAGGTTTGGTAAATTTGAATGCACCATGATAAATTTTAAAAGACCTCTTATGTTCAGCAAGGGCCCAAAAACAAAGTGAAAAATAAACCACAGCCTGTGAACAGATGTTTATCATTCATAAAATGACAAAGAAATTAATTTTTTCTAAGTAACTGAATAGAAGAAGGAATGAAGTCCATTAACAGGTAATTTAAAGAAAAAAATAATCCAAGCAACTACTAAACACATAACAAGATGCTAATCCACTAATAATTAGGGAAATAAAAATATAACAGTAAGATATTTCATATCATAAAATTTAAATTATGACAGTTTCAAAAGCTGTCATTGCTGCAGAGTAACAGTAATTCCCATATACTGCTGGGACACATAAGAGTTGGTACCACTACTTTGGAGAGCGGTTTTGAAATATCTGGTAAAGCTGATGTCCATACTCTCCATTTTAGCAATTTCATTGCTAGGTATATAACTGAGAAAATGTTACACATGTGGAAGGAAATGAGTGCAAAAATATTTATTGCAACATGGTTTCTAATGAAAAAAATAAAAGCAGACATATTTAATAGGAAGGCAGATTAGCAAATTGTGATATAGTCATATAATGGAATACTATATAGCATTTTAAAAGAATATATTTATATGAACTGTCAAAAGCATAGACTGAGGAAAAAAGCAAGCTGCAGAATGTATGTACAGTTGTAGACATTTTAAGTAAACTTTAAAAATCCATAGACATTACCACATTATGTAGTATTACCTACATTGCTGGGTACATAAATATTGGGTAAAGCTTTAAATTATGCATGGGATTCAGAAAATGCTAAATCTGTGACTGTGGTGGGAGGGCAAGATAATAATGAATCAAGAAGGGATACTAAAATGACCTCAACTGTATCTGTTAAGTTTCATAAAATTGAAGTAAATATTGGCATTTTGTTAGGCTTTCATAAAGCTGTGTGGTGAATGGGATGCAAGGGTAGCCATCATGGTTATTCTCTGTAGAGAGCTGTCTTACATCAGAGAGAACCAATCACAGTACAATCAATGTGAAGGGGATCCTGCCCAGCTGTGAGGTCTACACCCAGCATGCTAACATAACATATGTATGTCATCTTTATCTTTGAAATGTTTCAAAAGATTTTAAAACATGTAATGAGGTAAAAAAACAAAAACCAAAAAAACAAGTACCCAATAGAATGCATAATATCCTGTTATTATTAATTTTTATATTTATACATTTATAAGCAAAATGGCTCTGGAAGGATATTTCTTACAAGAAACTGCTAATAGTTGTGCACTCTGTATTTGGGAGACAAGGAAATAAGAGAATCTTATACTTACCAAATATTCTTTTGTACTCTTTGACTATTATTTATTTAAAAAGTAAAATAGTATTTAAATATTAAGTGTAAAAACCATTTCTACTATGTACTTTCATTTTGTACTCTTTCATAAATCCCCATGTTAGATAAGAAAGTGACCTCTATTTATTTTTTTCTCCAGAATTTATTAAATGTTGCCAATTTAATAAGTGGAGGAAGTGTTTGTGTTGTATATTAGTCAGTATTTGAACAGTTACATAGTATGTGGCACTTCTGTGACTTGAAATCAAGTTTAATAACTCTAAATTTAGAATTCTTTAAAAATAAGTATTATATATATACATATGTACACACACATACATATGTACCTACATACATATGTGTATACATACATACACACGCACCACATACTACCTTGGGATGGCTCTAAGAAATTAGGAATTGAATTCTCAGTGAAATACCAATGAAATCCCTCTCATGGCATTGTGAAGGCCAAGATAAGTTCAGTTTGTCTTTTTATCCTCAGCATACACATAAATGTTTGATGAGTGAATGAATAAAGTAACCCTTCTCAAAGTGTTTTTTATATATAGTCCACAGTCCATCATATGTTTCTAGGCTGACTGTAAGAGTACTTTTGGAAAATCTGAACTATTGTTATGGAAGATAACTTGTGAGAGAATCAGGTACTGCAATTTTCAAATTAAATTATTTCAATGAAAATGATTTAAACTGAAAGCACCAAAGTCATAAAATAATTTCCCATAACGGTTATTCCCCTCTCAGTTGGGAATAAACTTGGAAGGTGAAGCTGGTATCTAAATGAGGGACTGCAGAAACTGAGTCTGAAAATAAGTGAGCTGCACGAGATTTCCCATTCCCTGAGCTTCTGAGGGCAAGCAAGAGTTTTCATAAAGTACAAACACAACCCTGGAATTCACCGAGTTGGTTCCTTTTGCTCTTGTTCACTGGTATCAACTTCAGAAGCTTTATTAAAACAGTTGTGTCAGAGGCCTTGATGAGTTAATGCCCAACTGGGTTTTAAAGTCTTAATTCTTCATTCAAATAGTAATTAAACTCCAAAGCTTAACTCAGTTAGGACTTTTTTTCCCCTCAGTTGAGCAGGTAGCATGCTTGTCATGGCAGGGGGTTCCTTAGCTCACTAAGCCCCGATTAAAATAGTTTTTACAAACCTAATTCCCAATAGCCTGACATTATGTAGTGTTTTTTTTTTTTAATATTTCATGACAAAAATGTAAGCTGATAACAGCAAATTTTTTCCCCCACTAATTTTACTCTACCAATTAATTTTTCTGAAGATTTATTTCTTTGAAAAAGTAATTGAGTTACCATGGAAAAACTGGAAAATATGGAAAAATAAACAGTGGAAAATAAATAAAAGTTGTATGGCCTCTCACTTAAAGATAACTCTTATTTCTTTTATTTCCATTTAGTCTTTTCTGCCTGCAGTGGTTGGTTTGGGTTTTACATCATTATAACATATCACAGTTAGGGTCAGTTTTTGTTTTTTGTTTTGTTTTTAAGAAAGTGACACAAATTAAAAAAAAAAAATCCTTTCAGGCTGTAGGGCTGACCTTAATTAATTAATTAATTAATTTAAGCAGGATCAACTAAATCAAACTTCAGTTGCATTTTTTTTTTTTGTTCTGATTCTTAGCCAGTTTCTTTAGTTCATTCTGATGTAGGACTTAAAAACTGTGTGTTATGGCAGAAAAATCAGAGACTTTGGCATCTTACCACCAATCTGGATTTGAATTCTAGTTTCACCTCCTAGTAAATGTATGTGGTCTATTGTTTTTATATGACAGACACTATTATTCAATCTAAAGCAATGTATTTAACTTCTGGAAACCTCTGCTCCTTACTTGGTGAGATGAGAAATAAACGCAAAATGTGCACCACCAAATAAAAATGCACTGGATTTTATTTTAGTCACTTAGAAAAAAATCCTCATAGATTTTAAATCCACTAGTTTCAAATTGTATTAATGAGCCTAATAATGATAGAAACAAAAGTAGCTAATTCAAAGTAGTTAATTCACTGTGAAGAAAGTGTTTTAAGAAAAACAGCAAGAGGGTTTCTGAAAGATTTTACACTAGCTGCTGTTTGCTTAGAAGGTGAGTAGAAAAGCAGAAAGCTGAGATAAGAGAAGAGAAAGGAGAAAGAAGAGGGGGACGGAGCAGGTGGAGTGGGCAGCGAGAAAGGAGGAAAGGGAGCAAAAATGAATTTGACCCTGACAGGAAGCCTAAAGAAGTAGATGCAGTGGAATTATTAGAAAAAATGCAAGCATCTGTAAATAATTGAAGGACATAAATCCTAAGAGAAGGGGAATTCTGCTGTGAATATCAGACGGGAAGGAAATACTGGAGAGGATTGCGTGGCTAGTGCGGTGAAGGCTAAGCTGGCTGCACAGCTGGGAGCGGGGGTCAATGTGATTGTGTACCAATGGAGATCCCTTTTAGGAACAAGAGCTGACCGCTGATGGCCCTCTCCTGACACGGGAATCTGGAATGTCTGTGTTACCTCAAGTCCATTGGGTTCATCACCTCCTGGGAATAGTCTGACCCTAGTGACAGGGTGTCATTCCAAAAAATTCTAATATTGGCCAAACTGTCACACTGCCACTATCTGCCGTCTGATTTTTTTTTTCCCTCAGAGCACCTCTTAAAGGTAAAGGCGTTAAGAGCAGGTGTTTAAGGTGAACAGTGGTATGACTTCTCACTGAAGAACTACAGATTGTAACAAAACAAATAACCTCATGGTTGGGTTGGAGTCTTTCTGATCTTTTAATTAACACCAACAGAAAAAGAAAACACATTTTATAAAAAAATGTATTTATAACATTATATTTATATTTAAGTTGCATTAACTTGGCATTTCATTTTCTTGTTGTTTATAAAAGAACATTTAAAAATCGAAGCGTTCAAATGCACAGTGTGTAAAAGCTAAAGGAGAGGTGCAGCTATGGACTTGGGTTTGGAGGCAGACGGTGGGCTGCGGCGGTAGATTTATGAGAATCAGTGGCCACGCAGCCAGCTACATTCAGCAGCTTCTGCTCTGATCTCTCCTCAGTAAGGGAATGCTGCTTTTACCATAAAGAAGTGGAAATCCTTTTGATAATTTTTCAGCATAATTACTGAAATGTGTATGTGGCACTCCTTCCCTGATTCTCTGGTTCATAACGTTTGGTTTTAGGTTTTTTAAGAAAATTCATAGGTTAGTATGTTGCCTACCAAATCAGAAGTACAGATATTTTGATGGCACATTTGATTATGTTTTATACCATCTTTCCTTTCCTTCGCCTTTGTCGTGTAGATTTGATGTGGTCTCATGTAAAGAAGGGACTGAAATTATTACTTTTTCATTCCTTAACAGCTAAAATCAGTACTATTTTTAACCAATTTTAAATTCAGGTATTTTTCCTTTTCTTTTTCTGAAATGTGGGAAGCTCCATCTTTACTGAAAGAGTGTTAATCTCCCATGTGTTGTAATTATTTTTTTAATGAAATTTGGGAAAGAGATTTAAAAGGCATTGACAATAAAAATGTAAAGATAAGAAATAAATATACTAAGTTTTGAAGTATATTTAAGATAAAGTTAGACTAGTAAGAAAGTGACAGAGAAACAGAAAAGCAATTTCTACACGAGGCCAAAAAATGTATTTTTAAATATTTAAATAAAAAAGATTTAAGTAGGAATGAAAACAAAGGTGGCATAAATGTATAGAAATTGAATATATTTAGGGAATAATAACTTTGAAAAGAAATATATATAAGAAGCAGATATAGTTCCTGTGATGCCCTATTTCTAAGTATTTTCTTTAATAATGAGGTTTTAATTATCAAAGGAATATTTAAAATGAATTACTACATACATGCATTACTCAAAATCATTTACTATGAATACCATATATCAATCATTTTATACCTTTGAAGTTTATACTTTGACATCCTCAAAGCAATGAAGAAAAATCAAATTCAAGCCCAAGGGTATGAACAGTAAGTAGCAGGGAAAGGTCAGGTTGATTTTTTTTTCAATGTTAATAATGGTGAGAGTGGGTTTAATTCTTTATTGAACAAAGTAGATCTTTAGTTGATAGTTTTTCTCTTTAGAAAATTGGATGAAAACAGCCAACTCACAGCAGATGAATTTCTTGTTATAAAGAACAAACCTAATGCTTAATCAAATTTCTCATAGCTTGAAAAGTGCCACAGAAATCCAAACAGATAGGATACAATGCCAACTGCTTGGGCAGAAAGCTTGTAGCTTTGCTGAACACATTTACAGGCCGTGCAAATTTGACATTTCTTTAAATATCCTCCTTTGTCTTTTTGGTGTATTGCAAACATTTTGATTATGGTTCCCCCACTCCACGCTCTTCCCCATTTACTAATAACATCAGAAATATTATAGTTCTAAATTCTTTGGCTTGTTGTGACTGGCAGAACTTGTTTATTCTTTTTCCAAAACATATTTTATGCCTAAAATTTCTTCATATTCTGATGTATACTGATAACAAAGGGTTTCTAGTACTTTTTGTGTTTCAGACTAGAAAAGAAAAAATATCACACATCATGTACAGTTCAAATTAAACGAAACTGAAATGCTTTCAAGCATCTGCTTTGCTGTAGCTTCCAAAATGCTGGGACTTTAAAGAAGATTCTTTTTAAAAGGACTTTAACAATGAAGTAAATTAAGGAAATAAAGATTTCTATTATGAGAAAAATCTTAACTAATCATTTTGAACATTTACTCTTTTTTAGTCACTCATTCTTAGTAATTTTTCTGTTCTTATTTAAAAAATCATGAATAGAAAATTTTTATTTCAAATAATTACAATAATGTTTTTCCTTGATTAATGAAAATGGTTCTCTAGATTTGAAAATGGTGATGTTATGTTTAGCTTTTGACTGAAAAATAATGTATCATTAGTTTTAACCATTATGTGGCTCAGTGAAGTAGCATAGACATTGTTTTCCTTTTTTTAAAAATTTCCAAAATATGTTGCTGTTTTAATTATAAAACACTTATAAAATTGTTTCTTCCCTTCATATAAGGAAAAAGTTGCAACATCCAATTTCAGGATTTAGAGATTTCTTACTTGTAACAGAAATAATTTTGCAACAAAAACTTAAATAATATAGATCTCATTGTATAGGTGAAATAAAAAGATATAAAACTGTGTCAAGAGATCCCTCAAATATTTTATTTTAAAAAATCACTAAATAACATAGAAGTATCTTGGTAATTATGTGTTTTTCAGATTTTAGTTGCTGACTACTCTGGTTTTTAAAAGTTTATGTAGCTATAATATTGTGATAAGGCACTTAATTAAGAAGAAGAAAATTGAAGTTTTCATCTTTTATACATCTTGTAAATGAGTGATCATCATTAACTAATCCAAAAACAAGAATCTACTAAAATTTAATACTATAATAAATGGGTTCTTTAGTTATAGTTTTTAATTTTTTATATGTAGAAAAATTTTACTTTACTCATTTATATATACCTTGATAATTTTTATGCATAAATTATCTGTATCCACTATAACACATAGGTGTATCCATGTACATAGCAGATGCTCAATAAATAATTGTTTGATGGAATGTAAAGCCAATATTATTCCACACAAAATAATCTCATGTAAACTTTTCTGTTCAGTTCCCAGAAAAAAAATTTTAATTTTTATTTTATTTAAAAATTTTTATTTTTTTAAAATACAAGAATTTATGGGGTATCTGCCTGACCTTTTTTTTTTTTTTTTTTTTTTTTTATTTTGGTTTTTCAATTACAGTTGTCCCCTTTTCCCCTAATTTCTCTCCCCCACCCAACCCACCCCCTCTCCCACAATCATATCTCTCCCCGTTGTCCATGTCCATGAGTCATTTATACGGGTTCTTTGACTAAACCCTTCCCTTACTTACCCCCTTCTCTCCCTCTCCCCTCCCCCCTATTGACTGCTATTCTGCTCTTTGTTCTATTTAGTTCCTTTGTTTGTGTTGTTCTTTAGTTTCCTGTATTAGGTGATATCATATGGTATTTTTCTTTCTTTTTTTTTTTTTTTTAACCATAAGCACTTCTTTTGGCAGACTTCAGTGTGGATCTTTCTCCAAATTCAATGTTCCTTCGTTAATTAATTCACTCACATTTAACATTTCATTTATTTATACCACTCTACATTAGTTTTCTATTCCCCCTAAAAGACCAATGTGCAGGTAATATAAAGACCAATATCCTTTACTTTCCTCTGCTTCACCAGCTTTGGAAAAAAAGTTAAAACAGGTATCCTCCAAATGTGATAAAGGCAAAACTTACCCACCTGTACTTCTTTCCCCTTACTGTCTGATTTCTCTCTGAAATAAGTGGTTTCCAGTGTAGAACAGCACTGAATACCTTGCACCACAACTTTTAAAAAATGTATAAAACCTTCATTCTAAAAGCCTCTAGAGTTCTAGATTCTAAAATGCACACACATCTAGAACTAAACTGTTATGGTTATGAAAGAGAATCCCTGAAAACTCCATCAGTTTCATTCTGCAGGACTCCATCTGCACCACTGAAACTCTGAACAATTCTAGAGGCCAACAGTTGGAACAGGTGCCTGTTCTTGTTTTGACCATGAGTAGAGGGATAGTAGCACTCTCATTGTTAAAGAAGTGTGGAAGTTTTCCCATTAATTTCCACTTTGTTTTTCACCTCTGGGGAAGCTGTTGCCATGGGGATTTCTGGGCACCTCCTCTCTACTAGTATTAGGCTCAGGGGATTGGCATGTGCAATTTATGCTGACAAAAGGCACAGGGCTGCAGAGTCCTGTCATCTCAGACTCAGCCCTCCTTACCTTGTAAATAGCTACGCCATTACAAACAGACCTTTAATGGTTACACTCCTGACAACATGCTGAGCTGGCAAAGGCCAGTGAGACAGTAAGGCATTGAGGAGATGTTCCCATGTCCACTTTCCTCCCTACTCCCTGACTCACTGCTACCTTGGGTTATGTCATTAGCTATTTTGGGCATCATGTTGTACAAATGAAACTGCTAACCAAGGTATTTACTGACCACCTACCTCCCAGGAGTATTATGAAGCTCAGCTATTAAGCTATTGTAAACCCATCTAAAATCATCGAGTGCTGCATCAGCATTAGCTCCATGAGGAAAGGACGTGTGCTGTACCTTGAATCACCAGCTTTGTCTTCTTCTTTCAGTGTTTCCTGGTCATTTCCTGGAAAAATATAAGCGCTCTTCCAGGTTGACCAGGTCTGAGCCAGCTCCTTGAAGGTAACTAAGGAGATTGAATTTAAAAGCCATAAAGCCATGGGCCATATTACTTTCTTAATTTGGGAAAATTGCCTAATTAAAATTAACAGATTTTTTTCAGAGCATTTTTAAATTCACAGAAAAAATGATCAGGAAGTACAGAGAATCCTCCTCCCTCTTGCCCCCCAGAATTTTCCCTCTTATTTACATTTTGTATTAGTGTGGTACATTGTGATGATCGATGAACTAATGTTGATACATTATTAATAACTAAAGTCCATAGTTAATATTAGAGTTCACTCTTCATGTTATACATTCTATGAGTTTGAAAATCTATTTTTCAATGACTTAAAATAAGATTCTTTATACCATTTACCTACTCTGAATATAGTTGGATATTACCGAAGAGGAGAAAAGACTAGACTAAGAATGTATTTTATCTTAATCTTACAAAAAATTAAAAATAAAAACAAACACTGATAGAAATTTATAACAAAAGAATAATTTTCTGGGGAGCCTGGTGTGATGCAATATTCATTTCAAACAAATGAGAGAGGAAAAGTCCTTAAAACTGTTGCCTTCAAGGGATGAATAAAAACTTCAAATTAAACTGGGGATGGGAATTGGAAAGAAATCAGGGTCACAGAAAAAGGATTTAAGACAAAGAGTATACAGGGGAATTTTGAGAGTAATTAGTATCATTCAAAATTAAGAGGTTAAAATGTTTGAACTGCGACTTTACGAAGCCTGAGGAAATCTTTGAGAAGAGAAATATTCAACCAGCATGCCAATTTTCTCATGTGGTTACCCTTTTCCTTGTACAGAATCAGCCTAAATCTGTTCAGGGAAATCCCTTCACGTATTTCCCTCCATGAGGAATCAGCTTGTGATTTATTGTAGCTACATGAAATATGGAGCACTATGAATAAAAAGGTGTTTTTGTTAAATGTTCTCATTCCTTACTTAAGCCCAAGTAAGGAGCTTGCTTGCTATTAAATAAAACCTACCTTGAAGGCTATAATAAAGAGATCACAAAATAGAGAATATATAAAATACCAGGTTTCATTGAATCTTAAGAAGTCATTGACTGTAAGAAACACTATTATCTTTTGTCACTAAAGAAAACTTTCCCAATTATAATTTAATAAGAATCTTAGTTTCAGATATAAAAATTTGAAAAAAAATGTGTCTTACATTTGATGAAATACAGCTTATGGACTAATCTAGAAGAGGAAGTACTCAGTTCTTTCAGGCTTCACTTAGAAATGTATTAAATTGTATGTGACTTATTATTAAAGAGATATTAAAATAGTCTTACATTTAATCCTCCATTAGAGGTTTTTCTTTTAACCATTATGTTTTGCTCCATTAAAGAGCACTAATTTGCCAAAAAGAAAACTACTGAGTTTGCTCAATTTTAACCTTTTAATTTTGAGAAACCCCTCTTATCAGAAAAACTTTGTATTTTGAATCATTTAGTTTGACTTATTTTTCAGGTTACTTGGACTATGAAGCCTCAGTTTATTGAACCATAAAATGAATCTCATACTAGTGCTTATTTTAAAAGTCCGTTACGAGGGACAAAGGAGCCCAGTTCCTGGCATCTCATAAACACTGAATAAATAACAGCTATTGCTATCATTATTTGGTATACAAAAATCAAACTGATCTGAGTTTGATTTCTTTTTCTAACCATATTAACTTGAGCAAATTTGTTGTTCTCTATACCTCACCTTCTTCATCATAAATGAGGATAATCACACTGGTCTTTCAGGTTATTTTGAGAGTTCAGCAAACTAAAACATAATACATCACCTTCCCTACATTTTGCCA
Source organism: Furipterus horrens (assembly GCF_987537825.1). Classification (NCBI taxonomy): domain Eukaryota; kingdom Metazoa; phylum Chordata; class Mammalia; order Chiroptera; family Furipteridae; genus Furipterus; species Furipterus horrens. The sequence continues at coordinate 37,560,338 of NW_028327174.1, forward strand.
GCCACATTCTGCTGATTAACTTAAAATGGGATACCATACATGACAGGTATTGAGCGCGCATGTGTTCAAACATTCTATGCTCACTGATTCATTTCATTGTCACAATAATCCTAGGAAGTTGCTACAATTATTATCTCCATTTTCCCAACAAGGAAACTGAGGCACAGAGTAGCTAAGCAATGGCCACACAGCATTGACAGAGCTGAGCATCAAGCCTAGATAGCATGGCTCACAGCTTGTATGCTGCTCAAGGTACTTACTTCTTCACTTGCCTTGACTTTACCATGAGGAATAACACAAGACAGCCTTAGAGAATGAACGTGGCCTTCTGCCAGACCAAAGATTAGAGAAATAACAATAATCCAAGATAAGACAGGCCACCACAGTTGTGCTTTTCAGTAGAAGGCAAAGGCAGGACACAGGAACTGCAGGAGAATTGCTCACAGCTACAGTATTTGGCACACTGTGAAAGTTGAGTCATTGAGAACTCTCAGCACAGCCACAGGAGCTGGGGAATAACGTGGAAGGTATTTAACAATCTGTATGAACATGTAAACCCAGTGTAATAATGAGCAATCTGTCTCTTAAATTAACAAAAAGAGAAATAGTTCTAAGCAAATTTGAACATTTATGAAGATAACCATGTTTAAAGATGAAAGGAATGTAGTACTTGTACTTGAAAGTATTTAATGCACAAGTCAAATGGAGTTCAAGAGAAAGCAAGCACATTGACTAAGTTGGTATGGGGAAATGGAAAGGTTTAATGAGGTCGAGTTCAGAAAAATGACAAGAGAACTGGTAAGAATGGAGACAGTATGACAACTATTCAAAAAACCATAGATGGACCCTGGTCTCCCATTGAGCTGTAAGTAGTACTGTAGAGCTTTAAGACTTAAGTTTTCTTTGTTTCCCATGTGTTTATGTGGGTTCCCAAGCAAGACTGTAAACTCTGGAAACCGTGATGCTGTACTGGAAGGCACTGAGTTTGGGATCAGAAGTGAGTTGTTGAAGACCTGGCCTGCCTCTCCAGCCAAATGCCCAGATACAAACCATTTGCTCTACGTTAAAGTTTCCTCACCTGTGAAATAAAAATAAGAATACCTACTTAAAATGAGAATGGATATAAGGTATCCAGAGGCAGGAAATAAAAATTCACCACCAACAGGGAATCAGAAGAAAAATCTTGAGATTCGAAGACCCAAGATAAAGACTTTGCCACTTAACAACGTTGTGACTTTAACACAATAATTTAATGATGCTGCTTAACCTCTCTAACTTGAGTTTCCTTATCTGCAGAACAAGCTAATTGTGCTGAATGGTTTCAATGAACTTCTATGCAAAACTCGTCGACACTGCAAGGTAGGTAGCACCATCCCATATATTATAGATAAGAAAACTGTTAAAATGTTTTTTCCTGTCATTGTTTTAATGATCCTTGTAAAGTCTAAATACTTGTTGGTTGATGAAGTACATAGTTATCTTACTGGAAGGGAACCATATGTTAAGGGGATCTCTTATCTATTCATTACATGCATGCTGTAAAAATGTCATCGTGGGGTGGTTGGACCAGATGATCACTCAATGTTCCTTTTAGTTATATAGTTCTAGGAAGTCAAGTAGAAACAACAAAGGACATAACTGGCAGAAATGAAATGACTGCTTTCTGGAGACAGTGCTATTTGTCTGAAAATTGTAAAATGTAGATGGGAAGGAGGAAATAACAGGTCTGTGATTCATGCTACTGAAAGCTAAGAAAAGGTGGGTTTTCTTTGTGGCCATAAAACAAACCAAAAAAGGATATGAACCCCGTGTTTAAATGTTAATTTGCTAAAGCACATCATATGTTTATAGCAAGAAATTGATGGAAGCATCAGATTAAAAAACATAACAAATCCTTTCCCATTGCTTCATGCTTATAAAGAAGATACCCAAGTATCTCAAGTAATGCATATTTACATTTCTGCAGGGAATACCCTGACCTTTTTCTTGCTGTAATGACCATGAAACATGCTTCTATGGTGGGTAATATGAAGTATTTCAGAAGAAAGTAAAACCTTGTGGTTTTTTAGATAAAGAAAAGGCTACCCTATCTTGATTTTCTTGTACTTGCTGCTATGTACTTGGTTTGTCTCTTACTCTGAGAGCTTTGTAACCGGCCTTCAGACTTGTCCAATGGGCCATATCTTACAACAGAAATTTGAAAATAAAAATATGGTTACCCAGTATCTTTTATGTTACATATTTCAGAAGAATTTTGGCTAACAATTAAATTAATAATAATTGGTTATTCATCTGAAATAGTATTCAGGTACAGGGCATGATTCTCCCCTACAATTCTTTCTTCAAACAGATTTTAATCCACTTCAAGTTTACCTTATACTGCAGCATAAATCAGAGGGGAAAAAAGAACTAACAAAATTCCATCACATTCTATTTTACAAACTGTAATAACTGGGCTGGTTCTGTAAAATGTCTGGTCAGGGAAAAGGCTGAAACTACTGACTAAAATGAGGTCTGAGTTTCTTCTGAGAATTAGAATTCCTTGTGTTCTTCCAAGTCCTAGATGACATAGATAATGGAAAATTAATTTTAATGCTAATGATATGCTTAAATTGGCAAAGATCAGTAGTCATTATGGACTGGTTCTTTTCATGTCTTAAGTTTGCCATTCTAAACCTTTGAGCAGGTTTTAAAACACTTAATACATCACTCCTCAGACTCCAGTATTTACCTTCCTCCAAAACCCATCTTTCATTATTTCACTTTCCTTCCACATAGAGAAGTTAAGTAATAAGTAAAAGGGCTTTGGAGCAAGACTGTGACTGGATTAAATCCCAAGGTTATTGCTAAATTGTGTGACTATGTACCAGTTATTTTACCCCTCTGGAAAATGGGATAATATTTCATAAAACTGTCATTTTATGAATTAGTGAGATTTAAATGAGATAGCCCATATAAAGTACTCTGAAAAGTGTAACAATCAACTTAAGGCTTCTAAAAAGTTAGTTATTATTATTCTCTCTCATAAATGAGTATGTACATGAATATTTTTTAAAAATTTAGTCAATGTTATAAGTATTACTTTTAATTTTCTCATTTCTCAGTTATAATAAAAGTTGACCTGTTATAACTATGTAAAATTGATAAGCTCCAAACAAAGGAAATAGGTTATACATGAAAACTATAAATTTTTTAATGAAATGCAAATCTGAATAACCTTAGTAAACTTTTTGATTTTTTTTTTGTTCCGAACAGTTCTGTAACTCTAAAGCATGCCTTTAAAACTCTTTTATCTTTTTATTTTAATTTTTTGTTAATTTTTCAAATATAGTTTACATTCAACATCATTCTGTATTAGTTTCAGGTTTACAGCACAGTGGTTAGGCAATCATGTACTTCACAGAGTGGTTCCCCGATATTTCCAGTACCCACCTGGTCCCACACATAATTACTACAATGTATGTACTGTGTTCCCTATGCTGTGATTTTCAGCTCTGTGACTAATTTGTGACTACCAATCTGTATTTCTTAATCCCTTCAGCTTTTTCACCCAGCACCCTAACCTTCCAACCACCCTGCCTTCCGGCAATCCTTAGTTTTTCTCTGCGTCATGAGTCTGTTTCTAGTTTGCTTATTTTGGTCTATAGATGCCACATATGAGTGAACCCTTTTAGATATGTGAGTTTGAAAATGATTTTGGCAGTGGTGGTAGGGAGGACACTTTAGGGTAAAATACAAATGTAGAACTTCAAAGGGTCTTAGATATGCAAGTGTATCATGGACTCTGGATGCAGACTGCCTGGGTGAGAACTCTGACTCTATGCCTTGGGAGCTTTGAGACCCTGAGCAAGTTATTCAACTTCTTTGTCCCTTACTTTTCTTATTTGAAAAAAAATGAAGATCTTATTAGTACCAACATCATAGTGCTGTTATATACATTAAATGAGTTAATACATTTGAGAGTAGAACAGTGCCTCATACCTTCAGTGAGCTCTCCTTAAACATTAGCTATGATTAGTATTTTACTAATGAGGAAATCAAGGTCAAAAGAGGAAGTGAATTTTTCATGGTCATATTTTAGTTACTGGGGAGGAGAAAGGCCTAGTACATCTGATTCTCAGTCTTCTGCCCTTTCTACTCTAGCACCACTCTACCCTTTATCTTGGCCTTGCCTCTAGATATCCTTCACCTTTCCCACCCTGGACAAGAGCTAAGCATCTATAGCTTAGCCAGCGAAGATGTGAGTTCTGTGCTTTTATCTTTAAGGCTGGTGTTTTGATTAGTGGCAGTGAAGAGGTTAAGTTCTCCACTGGTTGGAGCTTGACATTTCTGCTCAGTTACTATCTGTTCCCTTCTCCTTGCTTAAACATCAAATACTTTAAAAAATCTGCAGCAAAGCAAGAGATGAAGATTAAGAAATATTGTCAAGATGAAGTAAAAACTATAGCTACCCCTCAAATAATTCATGAGGTGTTTTGAATGGATTATGGGACTATTTAAGACCTCTCCTCCAAATCCGCTAAATGTAGGTACATGATTAGATCATTTTTGGTGCACATAAGTGGGAGAAGGGGCCTGTTTGCATAGATTCCCCGGAGGGAAATCTCCCCTGCAGGAAGTAAGCAGCAAAGAGAAAGAAAGGCAGGCTTGTGTGTGGGGGGTGTGAAACCTCATTTTCTGTTTATCTCTTTGCACGTCCCAACTTCACCGCCCACTGCAGCCCCTACCTGCTTAACCTCCTGTGTCACAACTCCAGGTGCACTCATCAGCATGCAGAAAACACAGGTAAAGGTGGATAGATTTGCATATGAAGATGGAGAAATGAAATCTTAAAATAGATAATGACATCAGTGTATGCTTAGAAACAACTTTTCGATTAGACCTAGGGAACAAGGAACGTGATAGTGTTTCTAGCAAACTAGTGTGGCTTCCTTATTTGAAGTAAGTGTTTGGTTCTGTTTTGAGAAAATTTTCTAAATCTATTTTGAATGTTAGAAATTGTGTGTCTACTAATAGGAAGTTGCTTGAGCTTGGACGTTAGTGCTTAGATTACCTTAGGCACAGCTTCTCCAACTTTGTTACGGAAGTAGACCTATCTACCACCAAATGTGAATACAAAGGGTTAGGGGCAAAACCTGAAGAGGCCAGCCAAAAGCAGAATTTTTTTTCAAGTTTCCCAAATGTACAGCACAAAGTTGAATTAGGTTCTTGAAACCGAATGGTTGAATCTTGAATCCCTATGCCACTGCTTACTAGCTGGGTGACCTTGGACAAGTACCTTATCCTTCCTCTGCCTCAATTACTTTATCTGTTTAGTGGGAGTAATAATAGCATCCTCTTCATGGGCCTATTGTGAGGATGGAATGAGTAATTCAAGTGAAGTACTCACCAGAGGTTCTGGCATCAGTGAACACTCAAAAAATGCTAGCTTTTATTTTTAAGACAATCACTTGCCTTCTATGCTATTATATACCATGGTTTCTTTAAAATAAAAACAGTAGATCTCTATCCCACCCCCTTGCAAAAATCATCAAATAATTGATTCATTTATATAAGAATATTGAGGACATATCGAAGACCTATATTGTGCTAGGCACTGTGAGAGATACAAAAATAAAAAAACGCACACAGTTAGTTCTCAAGGAACTTAAGGTCTTCCAGAAGAGATGCATGAAGTAGAGAAGGGTCATGAAAATAAAAATAAATATTTATTGACCAAGTACAATACAATGTACCCCATTTTATGTAAATTAGCTAGGCTCCAAACAATCCTGCAAGGTAGATATCAGTTTTATCATGTTGCAGCTGTGGAAGGAGAGATTCAGAGAGGTCAGGTAACATTTTCAAGCCACATGGTTTGCAAGTAATAGAGCAAGGATTTGAATCCACATCTGAGTTCGCAGCTCATGCCTTTTCCACTGCACTTCCATAATTTTAGTTTGTTAAATTTGCGGTCTAGGTTTGGAAGTTAGAGGCCCCAGATAATGACTGGTAACCAAGGAGGAGCTGAAATATGAAAAATTGTGTAGGGATGTTTAGAAAATGAGAGGAAAAAAAGATCTCAAGGAAAACCCAAATCATTGGCTTCGTATTAGAGAATCAGCCGAGGCAAGGACCATGGAGAGAGGTGGGTTTCACCTCTTGTGCCAGTGCTATTGGTTGGTTGCTGCTGGGAACACCAGTGAGAGACGCATTGTTGATCACCTGCACTCAATGGGAGGAGAGCCTTGTCCGATCAGCAATGTCTTCTGCGGGCACAGGAATGGGGAGTGGCAGCATGGTATCTGCAAGCCCCAGGCCGGGGTAAACAGTGAGCCAGAAAAGCAATTAAAGCAGAAACAGATGAGGATAATTAGAAGGGATAGCTCTGAAGGGTAGAAGGAGGCAGTGAAACTAAAACAGTGGATTGAGCTATTTCCGTTTATCCCTTGATGTCTGGAAAAACAGTCTTTTTGGTCCAGACTATGGGACCACACCCTGAATAAGACTGAAACTGTTCTCAGCACTGTCCTCCTAGTTTGGATTCAGTGGTACCTTCAGAATTCTGCAACCACAATGCCCTAACAGGACAATGGCCTATTGAACATCTTCATTTGGGTGTTTGTCAGATTTCTAACTCAACTTCATCAAAATTGAATTCCTCATCTTCCTCCAAAAAGCCTGTTCGTCTCTCAGTATTCACCATTATACTTTAAAGTACCGAATTTATCTATATCAGAAGCTTTCTGTTTCTGCGTATGTACTATCCTACCCACTCTCTCCTCTGTTCAAATTGTCAAATTGCCATTTTCTTTGAACAAAGATATATCACTGCCGTTAGGGGGGTGGTGGTAATAGCTCAGAGAGTCCCCAGGAAAGCCCTGTTCAAAGCCTTGTTGGCACGTTAAGCCAAAGTCATGGGACCGCCAGTGTTTGTTTCCCATAACCTTATAATAATCTAAGAGGAAACACTGGAAAAGTACATCTTTTATGAGAGAAAAGAGGGTCAAAACAATTGGGACATCCAAAACCCATGGAAAGACACTAAAAAAATTAGAATGGAATGGAAAGGCACTAAAAATATTAATATTTCCCACTTTGTTATTCTGCTCGGAGAAGCTGGTCAAAAGGAAATGAGCTTAGAGCTTTTCAACACTGGCTGGAAAAGGGCGAAGAGTGGAAAAGCAAACTGGATATTTCCCTTTCTTCCTTCATTCTCTCATCTCTGCTACTTCTTTGACCTCTTAGATGAGCATCTTGTTCAGCACGGCAGAGAGGTGGCAGCTGTATAATTTGACTTTTCACTAAAGCCCTTACAGATTTGAACTTTTATCGATGGAACCCCAAAGTCTCCGTGTGATATTTACATTATGAAAGCACTGACATCATATATCATTTAGTGCTCTTGGCATACTCCATTCAGAGGAGACCAAAATCTGGGGTGCCGCACATCTGGCCTGAGGCTGTCTGTTGGAGATTTCTTGGGTGTCTGATCAGATTAAAAGTGCTGCAAATTTCTAAATTGCATTTGCAGTAAGTTTACTGGAGTTATTAAAGGATAAATTATATTTGCAGGTCAGACTAAGAGACCCCTAAATGAGTTGCTCTTTTGAATTTTGTTGCTTTATTGAATTTTTTTTAACTTGCCATACAACCTTGGGAAAGTTAAGTAAGCTGCTCAGGCTTTATTTTCCTCTGTACGGTACATGAACTAACACTGCCTAATTTACTGGACGATTTTGAGGATTAAATTAAACGATCCTGGCACATAGTGAGTGCGCAAATAATGTTAGTGGCCTAATAACAATAGTTCTGCCAATGGGCTATGAGTTTTGAGAAAAAGGAATTAAACCTTAGAAACCTCTACTTGGACTATTGCAGGCAGGGGTAGGGAAAGAATATCTGCAAAGAACCCTTATTAGAAAACTTTTGAATTTCATCTCGTCTTTCTTTGCCTCGCCTTCTTCTATTCCTTTTAGGTGAAAGTACTGTAGTAACATAATCTAAAAACTCAAAGAGTACTGCAGGAATGATGATGGAAAATAGTAGCTACCCACACTATTTCCTCTTCACCCAAATCCTGACCCTAAAAATATTCCTGTAACTCTTTAATTTATTTCTTCTGGCATTTCTAAATAACATACTTATAGTGATATCCTTTCTGTTCTTACATTTCAATATTATGTATCCATCGACTTCCAAATATGGAAGATAAGAATGCTGCTTTTTTATTTTAGGTACACACACGCTCTTCACATTTCCCTCCTCTTTTCCTCAGAGTGACGTTATAGTCAGTGTCTATGTTTTTCCATTTTGTTCACCACTGAGCCTTATGCTGGGCTATGATGGCATTTCCCTTATTGCAGGACATTTTGGTTTTCTTTAGAGGTAACACGTATCATGTTTGGGTTTTCTCTAGTTTCTTTGTTTTTGAGGTAACTATAATTAATGAAAAAATCAAAATCTATTTATAATATTGCTGTGAATGTAATCTCAAACACGTGATGCAATTTATCAGTCTTTTCTTCTCCTTTGAGTAACGTCCCTGTCATTCGCTGCTACTCTGCTCCAACATAAACAGGTTGCTTGCTGGATGTTCAATGTAGCTGCTCTCTTGGGATTTCCTTTGCCATTGTTCTGGGGCTTTTTCTCTTCTATTGGAGCTCCTTGTCATAGAGATCACATCTTCCTCCTTTCTGGTTTATTTCCTTGATTTAGCGGTACATACCGTGTTTCCCTGAAAATAAGACATCCCCCGAAACTAAGACCTAGTGCAATTTTTTTCAAGCTTAGAAATATAAGGCCTCCCCTGAAAATAAGACATAGTGGCAGTCATTGCTACAGCTCCCCCCAAATTCTTGGAATTCAGAGTTTAGCTGGTTATGCTGATGTTTGTGATGACATGACTACAGTATATTAATAAGTGTTGATTTTTTGTTCGACAATAAATGTGAATTCTTGTTTATGGAAAAATAAGACATCCCCTGAAAATAATACCTAGTGCATCTTTAGGAGCAAAAATTAATATAAGACACTCTTACTTTCAGGGAAACAGGGTATATATTCTAGTAGCTACCTAAGAAAGATTTAGGCCAGGCATATTGTTTGAGTCCTTGCATGGGAGAAGCTGCTGGTTGCTCCCAATATTTCCATTCCTCTTTTCTTACAGTTAGAGTACTGAGCTGAGCCCATACCTACCTGCCCAGAATGAATATTACATTTCCCAGACTCCTGAGCAGTTATATGAGGTTATTGTGGCTAAATTATGTAGAATGAGCTAGGAGCAAAAACACAAAGTGGCATCTCCTATGGACCTTCCATGAGAGATACTGTAAAGCATCATTTTCATCCATATTCTGAGGATGCCACCTTGGACTATGAGAACATGAGCCAAATTTGGGGATGACGGGGCAAGGTGTTGTAAGAGGCCTGGGTCCCTGAGGGCTTCATGGAGCCAAGGCCTCCATACCAGTCCTGAACTGCATAACCCTGTACTTTTACATGAGCGAAGTAACTTTTATTCTAAAGAATAGCCAGATCCTTACTATTATAGCTTTCATGTATGAAAATTTCTTTACCTTCACATTTGAATGGTAACTTGATTGAGTTTAGAATTATACCTTAAAATTTTGAAGTATTTTCTGGCTTCTAGTATGGTTGTGAGAAATCTGTTGCAATTTCTAATTTTTAATATTTATAATGCAACCTTCTTATTTTGAAAAGTAAATTAATTTATCTTTAAAATTTTATTTTTAACTTACAGTTTACATTCAATATTATTTTATATTAGTTTCCAACCTTCTTATTTTTAATGTCTCTCTGCCAGGAAACATTTATGGTCATTCTGATATTCCATGATGGCATGCTTTGATGTGGGTTATTTTTTATTTATTTTGGAGGAAGTTTGAGGGGCCTCTTCAAAATAGATTCTCACATATTTCAGTACTAAGAATCTGTCTTAGTCCGTCTCTTGGATAATTGGGTTTCTTCTTCCTTCTGTATCTATTTCAATTCTCTAAAGACTAAACTTCTACTCTTACTCCAAGCTTGAAGAGAGCTAATCACCTGATTATATGAATTTAGAAAGAATACTAGGGATCCAATTTCTCTTATAGGAATTTCAATTGATCCTCATCATTTTATATTTCAAATCTACCATCCACCCCCTTTCTCTGAAGTATCTGGTGCCTCCAGTTTCTGAGAAGTTTACGGTTCTGTATTATGACTTGTTTGGTTTCTGCTAACATTCTACCAGAAGATCCTTAGGTAACAACTTTCTCTTTCTTCTCCATAAAGTCAGTTATCTTTCATATATGTGTTTTCCATTTTTTTGAAAAAAATTACTGATATTTCTTGACCAAATTGACAATTAATGGACATCATCTTGTTCCTCCCTCTTAAAACTTATGCTCTAAGGGAGGAGACAGATAAATAAAAAGATGAAATATGTCTAATGGCAATAAATGCTCTGAAGAAAAATATTAGGGTGAGAGCGAAAAGTGTGACAGAAGTGCTATTTCACAGGGCATGTCTAGAGAAAGTCTCTCCCATAAGGAGGCAAGCATTTGTCCTGAAGCCTGAAGAAGGAGTTAAGGAAGGAGGTATGCAGATTTTCTAAGGGAAGTGTGATCCAAGCACTGAGACTTCAAATGCAAAGAACCTGAAGTAGGAGCACTGGCTTAGTCTGCATAAGAAACAACAAAAAGGCTAGTATGGCAGGAAGGGAGGAGGTAATACCAGAGAATAGCAGTGGTGACAGTATTTTGTGCAGGTTCTGTAGCCTTGGCATGCACCTTAGACTTTCCTAATTCAGGTAGGAAGACATTTTGAACAGGTAGTGATTTGATCAGGCTTACTCTTTATATCCAATGTTGTCTCCTTTCCTGTTTTTGTGGTCCTTGTGAGTTTTTAATCCTTTTATTGTGATTGTTGTAAGATTTGATTATGGTATATGAGACTTCAATCTACATGTTTGACCAGAAGTTCTAGCTGCCTAATTTTAATATATTTTTTTAAACATTGGAAATTGTCTCAAAAATGGAATGACCTGCCTTGAAATTCAGAAGCATAGATAATCACAGCCATTCTTAATCAAATGGGATTTTGCTTTATGTGACTCTCTGTGGGTCTTCACAACTAAAGTGGGTTAACGAGACAAAGGACATTCGTGGAATATCCCGCAGTCCAGTGGTTCTCATCTGGAGAGGGACCTACTCATGAGGGGCATTTGGAAATGTATCCACTCAGCCAAAAGGAGGCATTGGATAAGTGTGGGAACTCTATAGTTTTCATGCTGAGGATTCCTCCCTTCCTCTATCACTGTTCTGCAAAGAATTATATTGGGTTGGCCAAAAAGTCCGTATTTTTTTCCATAAAATAAGAGATACATTTTTCATTTCCACCAATAACTTTATTGATTTGAATACTTTGAGTATCCTGGCTATGTCCCATGTGGTATAACATTGATTCTTCTCAATGTCTCAATTTGATTGCTGTCAACTTCAACTGGTCTACCTGACATTGGAGCATCGTCCAGCAAGAAATTTCCAGCACAAAACTTTGCAAATCTCTTTTGACATGTTCAGTCAGTCACAGTACCTTCTCTTTTTTTTTTTGCATTTCAGTTGCATTTTTACGTTTTTTGAAATAGTAAAGCATAATATGCTGAAAATGTTTCATATTTTCCTCCATGTTTAATATTAAAATGGCTATATAAAAATTTACCAATTTTGATTTTTTTTAAGTGCATGTTGATAACAGCTGTCACAATACAAAATTGTTTTGAATACAGTTAAAGACAATAGAGTGCTACTGGAGCCATCTTACAAAAAAATATATATATGAACGAATGTTTAGGCCAACCAAGTGCTACCACAGGATGCAACAGTATACATATTAAAAAAATAGCTTTAAACCTTCCCTCAAGAGGGAATCCAGGATGCCCAAGCTCCTCCATCATTTGAGTATGTGAATGAGCCTGGGTACCTGATTTTGGTTCTAAGCATCTGGTTCCTTAAGTGTGTTGATTTACACATGGAGGTAGCTACAACACTGGATTTTAAACCACATGTATTTTGAGTTTCAAATCTTCATCCTTTTTATGTTAGACTATGAGCTTATGGAAACACAAGTTGCTCTTGAATTCACCATTGCTGTAGATACATAGTAGTTCCTAAATAAATACTTGGGGATAAACCTCAGTCTGAAACTATTTTGCCATTGAGGCATTACTTGTGGAGCATATATATTTAACTTTGCCAAGTCATATCTCTGTAAATTAACATTTCTGATGGCAAATTAATATGACACATATTACTATAAGTCAAGTATAGTAATGAAATTTGACGTTCTTGCCTGAAACTCTGTAAGGAATAATTGTCATATGAGTGCAGAACGCTGTGAGAGTGTAAAGTATTATGTAAGAAGGTGAGGTAGGTCATTATTACACAATGCAGTTCCCTATCATGGCTTGGCTGCAACGTGGAACCTTGGAGACAAGCTGCCGAGTGCAGACTGTGTCATCAACACACATCAACTCTGAAAAATGAATACTCAATGCTTATAATCACAGACACAGCTGAGCCCACAGGAAATACCTAACCGGCAAACAATCTCCTCCTCACTGTAGTCTGGCAGGACAAGTGGTACCTGTCTCCATGAATTTTTGTGCGAAATTTGTTTTTACTTCTGAATCAAAATCACAAAATTTTATTGACCAGCTGGAAACATGTTGATAGCCTATCATGTTTTTGTTTGTTTTTATAATAGCAACAGACCATCCATGGCCACTGCTGTTTGTTTATATGACAGCATTTTTCATGTGAAAATGATTTTCTTTCAAAGTACTTTCAGAATTGGCATCTTGTTAGTCATCGAACAAGACAGTAAAAATGACTGGACTCCTATGACAAATGGAGATCGGAAAGCCCAGGGTGTTAAATGATGTGCTTTCCAATATCACGGGAAAGTGAATAAATGAATGGTTTACAGACCCGTGCTGAAGCATCAGTGAAAACATCACATTACTTGTAGGATTATAGTGCCATTTCTTTGCTCTACTATAAATACTTTGTTTGGCTTGTTAGTCTAGCCATCCCAAAAATACATATCAAGGGCCTGCAATGTCAGACATTATGGAAAACCAGGATGTGGTATTGTAAATTACTCTTGAAATAACCAGACAATCCCTACAGTGATATAGAGTATATAAAAACAGAATAAATTAATACTTCCATATTTTTAAAGAGGGTATATATTATGCATATAATTAATAAAACTTGTGCACAACCCAAACAAAAAGAAGAGAAAAAAGTATGAGAAAAAATAAGGTTAAAAAAATATTGTAATAACATTAAACAAATGAAAATAGTAAATGCAAAATGCTTACCTTAGTATTAATGTAATAACCATTTGGACTTTGTTGAATATTCATAAATTAAGGTCAGAATATTGTATAATGTTCACTTAAAAAGGAAACTAGAATACCTAAATAAATTCCAGGTAGTTTAAAGATTTAAATGCATATAAGAAACAATAATATTAACAGTGGTAAATTATTTTATAATTTTAAGTTATTTTAATTAAATTATAATTTAAAATTAACTTTTGATTTAGAATTTTGAGGGAAGCCAACAATCATAAGGAAGGGACAAAGAGATAAATGGATATGCATTATGAATCTCTATAATCAAAAGAAAACCTATACAAACTAATGGCAAACTACATATAAGCTTCATGTTGGCATAATATATGGTAACCATTAATATACCTATGATATGAGAAACATTTACAAACTAAGAATAAATATATGTATAACACAATAGAAAGGTGAGTAAAGACCTAAACAGGCAAGTCGCCAAAGAATAAAAATACATGCTCAATAAGTATATCAATACATATTCTTCATTAGTAATCAAAGAAATACAAATGCAAACATTTTTTCACAGATTAGGTTTACAAAGATGAAAAAATTGAAAATATGTTTATGAAGTTTCAAGAAAATAGACATGTTCATTGGTGGAAACAAATTGATACAGTCATTATTTAAAAATCTGACAACAGATTCCAAATATTAGGTGTATTCTCTTTATCCATTCCATTATTAGAAATCCTGTTTAAAAATAAAGTAAGTGCACTAAGAGATAGATACATTAATATTCAAATCAGCATTACTTACAATGTTTTTAAAAGAGAAAAGTGAAACAAAAGGGGACTACTTTAACAATTTCAGTTGATACACACAGTATTAAGTGGCCGTTAACATGATTTTCTATATCTATATTTACTTTTTCCAAAATACAATTTTTCCTCTGTAGTCTCAAACAATATAAAAGTGAAAAGGCCCTCAACATTCCTATACTCAAAAGCTCCAGAGACATATGTCCTTTTAAAATGTTTTTTTATATATAAATATATTCTTGACAGAAATGACCACAGATTGAACACTCTGTTCTGTAATTTTTTTCACTTAAAATGTGATGTAGTCATGTTTATTTGGCTGAATAGTTGATACATGGTCATTGGCACAGAAAAATGTTTACAACATCAAGTTAATGAGAAAAAAGAAAAACACATTACAAAATGCCCTTATAGCAGGGATTCTCAAATGGAGGGTTTAGGAAGAGTGGGAAAGGTATATACCTCATTCATTCTTCTCTCCGTTCCCTCAAAAATTTGATTTGTCTTTACAGGAGTCATGTTTGAGTAAAGTAGGGAACCATGTGTACTTTGAGAAAGGTCCCCAGTGGTTTGAATCACAAGCCCCACCCCTCCTTTCCTCGCAGACTATTCCCAGGTTGAGAATCATGGCTGTACTTTTTTTCCCCCTTTTAGGAAAATAATACATATAAATATAAGCACAGAAAAAATGTCCAGAAGCATGCAGACTACAATTATCTTTGAAGGAAGATATTCAGGTGATTTTTATTTTCTTTTTTATGTGTTATAGATTTTCTATTAGTTGGATTTTTTAATTAATAAAAAGCCTAATTTTTATTAAAAAAATAAACCAGAAACTTGAAGTTCTTGGGAAAATGCTACTGAAGAAATCAAGTGACAGCAGCCCAACATGCAGCCACAATAAAAACAAGCTAAAAGTGTTCATAACAATTGATATCTTTTGTTCTAAACCATAATTACATGTTTTCACCCAAGTAGCTAGATAAAGTCAAGTGCATGGCATTAATGACCCAGAGGAGCTGAAAAACGTTTAAGAATCAACAGCTGGAAAGTGATGGTTAAGTGTCAAAAAATTTAAGTATCTAAAATCATGATGTATATTGATAATCCTATTAAAACTTTTAAACAGGAATTTAGAGGAAAAACTTATTTCATATGATGGAAAAAAAACTTGGAATTTATTACTTTCAGAAGAGAAGAGAATACACATACAAATGGATTGAAGAAAGAATTCTTGCATAAAATAAAATTAACACTAGATTCTTAAAAGAAAATGGGGAATTTGAGAGTATAATTCTAAACACTGGAGTTTGACACTAGAAACTTCAACTATGTATTTCCCCAAGTAACATCCCTTATTATTCCTGCCAGAGGCATCTACCTATTAATCTGTATCTGGCTAAGAGGTTTTTATTTTCCCATTATAAATTCCAAATTAATGGAAAACAAGTTAATGATAGTTTACTGTTTATTATCTGTGTTCGAAACTGGTAATTTAAGGATTTAAGTGGAAATATGAATGAAATAGATTTTTGTGGCTTTGCTAAGAAGATTCAAAAATAACACAAAGGTAATACTACTCTACCTTTTATTTTCTGTATGCACTTGTTTGTTCAAGTTTGACTTGTGGTTTAGCAGAATTTGGCTATGCTTGTGCCTGGTGCTTCTGGTTTCTGAAATTGGTAAAGTTACCCTTCCTTGCAAAAAAAAGAGAGAAATTATTAGTGTTGATATAAACAATTTCTATAGATAGAAAGTAGAAGGACGTGGGGTTAAAGTGAGGTATGGCAATGGAGGAGGAGGGAACAGCACAAGAAGTCTTTAATCGGAAAATATTTTGACCAGGCCTGTGGCTCATGGAAGTTCCTGTATTTCTATTTTCTATTCGAAGAAATATTCTTTCAGCTTATTCTTTTTTCAATCTGATGTCACATATTGTCCAAAGAGAGAAATTTCTTAATTTAAATAGAAATCTCTTTTGCAAACTGATCTTAATCTGCACTTTTGATTGTTATTCTTCAGCCCATTCTCATCCAAAAATTAGTAGAAATCTTCCAGGTATTGGACTAAGTTCATAATACTTTGTTCCAATAGTTCCCAGAATTGTGACAAGTCATTCTTTTGTTAACATGGTTCTTTCCTTGTTCCCTTTTCGCATGAAAACACACATGCCTTTTCTATTTAGAAGTTCACTCGATCTAGGCTCTGTTCTCCCCACAATCTCCACCCCTGTTGAAGTCATAAGTTTCTGAATATGACCTCGTAGTCTAGACACACTGTTGATGTGTTTATTGTCACGTACAGGATCTTAAAACTCAGAGACGTGCATGTAGATGCAAGCCTGCTAGAGAATTTTGCAAGGTAGATGGTGACGCACATTTTGTGTTTTGTTCACTGGGCAGGATTGACCCCACAGGCTGTAAGATTGGTTACTGTTTTCCAAATATTTCCAGTGGAAGAATTAACAGTGAAAAAGCCAGACCTAATTGCTCTTATATCATCAGTTAGTAACAGCAGACAAAAGTTTGTCCTCTAATTTAGTTCAGAACCTTGTCTTAAATTATGAAACCACTTCTTTTGTTAATAAAGGAGCTTGGTTTTCAAACTTTTGCTTTATTATGCAGTTCTCTGTTTCTATGAAACTTAGCTTTTAAAAGATTTAAGAAACTTGTTGCATAGGGTTACATATAGTCCAAATGGCACAAGAAAGTAGTACCGAACACTTTCAATTAGCTACTCTCTCTCTCATCATTTTCTTATTTATACATTCAATCAAAATTCATTGGGCACATATTGTGTGCCAAGCATAGTTTAAAACACTGTAATAGAGATGAATAAGTCATCTCTCAGGGGCCTCAAGGGTTGAAGGAGGCCTCCTCGTGGTATAAACCACAAGGGAAGAAAAATGCTAATGGAGAGATATGCCTCTGTGAGAATGGCTATAAGAAGATGCACATAGGGGTGATATTTATGAATTTTTAAAACACTGAGTAGGAATTTTCTAGGTGCACAGGAAGGGAAGAATGTGCTAGGTGCACATTTCAGGCAAATGCATCAGCCTCACTCAGACGTTGGAGATGTGAATAGATTGGCGTATTTGGGAAAGTGCACAGTGAAGGTTAACGCAGAACCATAGGAGACAGATCATGGAGGTTTTTTATGTTTGTCAAGGAAAGGAGCTGATTTGATGAAAAGTCATTAAAAGGTGTTAAGCTGAGGAGTGCCCTGATTAGTTTTGTGCTTTAGATATGAGGTAACAATGTAGAATACAGATTCAAAAAGAAGGAAAGATAGGGCAGCCTATATACAGGGAAATCTGGTCAGGGGCTATTGCAACCAAAATACCAAGAAATGATGAGAGTCTGAATTAAGACAGAAACAATGTCATGGAGTGGATTCCAGAGATACCCATAGACTCCACCAGAGTTAATGACTGATTAGATATGTGAGTAACAAAGAGGAAGTGATTCTGACATTTCTGACTGGGATACTAGATCTAACGAAATGAAGTGGAGCAGAATTGGAAAGAGGATGAAAGAGAATTTAATTTGGGATATGTTGTTTTAGGTGTTTGTGATATATCTAGTGAGTCTAGATATACAAATCTGAAGTTCAAGAAAAGGGCCTGTACTAAAGATAAAAAGGCAAGAGTTATAAATACATGGTACCTGATATTATAAGAGTGGCTGAGACTACTGTGGAAGAGTAAGTAAAAGAGAATAGGCAAGGGCAAGGACAGCATCTTGGGGAGAAAAGAAAACAAGAAAACAAAAACAAAAATAAAATACTGGAATGTAAAAGGACCTAATGTAGAAAAAAAGGAAGCCAAAGAAGGGGAAAGAGATAGAGCAAACGGAGGGAGAAGATGAAGTATTGCCACATAAAGTTAGAAAGGCAAGCATTTCAAATAGAATTCTGTAAATATTTTGAGTTCTATTAAAAAGTCTGTTGCAATAATAATTAAGTACTCATCAAATTTTTTAGCTGCAAGGTCTTTGGAGACTGTCACAAGAGCTGTTTTCTTGGAGTAAAGGAGGTAGGAGCAAGATTGCAATGGCTTCAAGAGAGAACAGGAAGGGAGAGAGTGACAATATCAGCGTGGGTTACTCTTTCAAAATGTTTGAGTATAAATAAAGATAGACAAAGATGAAATTTCTCTCTTCCTCTTTTCTTCTCTTCTTTCCCTCTTTCTCTTCCCCCTTCTCTCCTTCTTCTTCTCTCTCTTTCTAAGAAACAAATAAAAATTAGGATAAAATAAAGGAGAGACATTCTATCCCGAAGAGATGCTCTGATTTGGGAAGCTACTATGAACATCTGCTTTAGGGGACAATGCTTTCATACTAGGTTTTATCTACAGCTATGTTTCCAGGAGCACAGTCTGATGTGTAATAGACCAACCTCTAAGTTAATAGCCCTTTGTCCTACAACAAGATTCTACTGTACTTACACAGAAGAGTGCATGAAGCCTCCAGAAAGAAATTCCAAGAATACAGAAACCAAATAGCATTAAAATTAATTTGTTTGAGGTCAGTGTGTGAGGGTGTTGTACCTACTATAGTATTTTGAATTATTTTCTCTTTATAAGTCCATTTGATAGATTAAACATTAATTTAAAAAACTACTTATTGAACATTTATTTTGTGCAAACTTAAAAGTGTTTTGAGTAATTTTATGACAATTAGGTACTAACATACTCAAATCTCCTTAGGTTCCTTACATATGTAAAAAGAAATAAAATGCATAAAGTGCTTTGAATCCACATGGTTCTTATATTTGGGAAATGTAAAACCTCTTTCAGACATTACCTTAATATTCCTCACAGCTTTTTATCTTTATTTTTTTCTTCTTAACTTCATATCATCACCTCAGGTGGACAATGAGATATGTGTCATGACAAATTCTGCCTTCTGTCCTGGGAAATATAGCTTTTCAGACAGTTTTGGCTCACTACATGGTTTTGGGAGTCCTGCTAAAATCAACTGCTCTATTAATTGTTTTTCCACTCACAGCCTCTTTTTCACAGAGGAGAAAACTTTAATGTATATCATCACAGAACTTTAGGATAGAGAGGAATCTTGAAGATTAGGGTCACTTATTACTAATAACTAAAAGCAGAATGACTGGAACTGGTAGCAGGAAGGGTTATCTTGAACTCAGGCCAATTAGATTCCATCACTTATCTCTTGTCTCTGCTTCATCCTGCTGTGTTTTTCCAATTCCACTTCCTCTGTATCCTGGACAGTAAGGTAGAACACCGCCCAGGCTTATATGCTACAACATTAAGTATGCTCTGTAACGTTAAATACTGAATCTCTTTCTGCCATAGTTCCAAAGCCCTGGGTGAGAGTGGAAATAATTGATCTCCACTCATAGTCCAATTAGCTGTGGTCCAGAAATGAGTATCATATTATCTAAATGTAGATTCCTGGAATATATCCCTGTAGTGTGGGGTTAGTTCATGGGATCATTGTGGGCTAAGCAGGTTTCTTTAATATATCTGTGAGTAAAGCTGTTCACACTTTGAACACACCCCATGCACCAACATACCATTTTATATGTAGAAAAACATTCCCCCAAATATTAAATTATTTGGCCAAGCTATAAAGTGAGAATTCTCAATGCAATGCTCTATTGGTATATGATTAAATTTTCTTGGCAGTAGACTGATTAACATTGAGTAAGCTATACCAAAACATTAGATTGCTTTTTTTTATATTACTCTGAATCCCATAAGTCCCCTTCCCCATATTTTCCTCTTTTTTTGTCTCTAAGAAATTAGAGAAAGTGCTAGATGTAAGTTAAAGAGACACTTTTGCAGATCTTACCCAGGCAATATATTAATTTGATGAATTTGTAGGCTAAACAAGAATGTTTTTTTTGTATATAAGGAGAGGGAAATTATCACCACAACATGTGGAGAAAAGAATCAAAACACATGGCCTCTGCTTTCCCCAAATAAGTCTCCTAAATTAAAGAAAATAACATATCCATATATGGGTGAAATAAACAGCAAAAGCACACATATAGCAATGTAAGTCAAACTGCATAGAAATTACTGAAGGAATATAAAATAAAGACAATGAATAGAAATCTTCAGAGAGATTTTCTAAAGGCAAGTTTTTAACAGATCTTAAAGAAACTAATGGTGATTAAACCTTAGAGGCTGCAAATTGATGGCTCACAGACCAAATCAGTTCTGCTTATGTTTTATTGGGCCAACGTGGTTGATACTTAAAAAAATAACAACTTACATTTATTCTTGGAAGACCAGTATGTGAAAAGGTGAATAGATGTGAGCTGTGAATGTATGCATGAAATAAGGATGTAATAGAAATTGGTGTGTATGAAGCTAAGGGACTCAACCAATAAAATTATAAAAATGAAAATGGACAGTCTCTGTAGGACCCATATGTACTAGGTCAAAGAATTTAGATTTTCTCCATTAAGAAGTTCTCTGTCACTAAGTTCTTGTATTTAAGAGTTATTAGAGAAAAGCTACTTGACTGCTACACAGTCATATGCCACATAATGACATTTTGGTCATTGATGAACCTCATATATGATGGTGGTATGCCATATAGCCTAGGTGTGGGGTAGACGACACCGTTGCACTAGGTTTGTGTAAGTGCCCTCTATGATCTTCACACAAGAACAAAATTGCCCAACAACGCCTTTCTCAGAACTATCCTCATCATTAAGTGGCTCATGACTGTATAATGCTTAAAATTTGAATAAAGAGAAAGATATGAGCTCAAAACCTTTTCAGTAATCTAGGTAGGAGAAAACAGTTTGGGTAGAAGTGGTAGTTCTGTCATAAAAGCAGAAAGACATAGAAAGAGAACTGGCAGGTAAGAGAAATGGGCTTAGACAAGAATGATAAAGGAAAAAGAAATTATAAGACTGCTGTTTCAATTGGGAGAAAAGAAAATTGGAGAGAAATTGCAGGATGTAACATTGTTACAGAGGTGATGAAATAAATAAAAGCTGGTTTCCACATTAGCACACAGCAGCTCTCAGTCCTGTTCATGGGTTTATTTGCCGCCAGCACAGTTACTCGGAGCTCTCGCCACTTCACCGCACTGCTTGTCAGGAAAAGAACAGGCAGCCACATGGGGTCTTCTGTATTTTATTCATTACAGCTCCCTTTATTTGTTGTTTTAATGTATTTAATTTACTAAATGACTACAGATGTTTTATATTACAATGCTAATAAGAAAAATATAAAAAGATGCCTGACTTCTTTTAAGTATGGTAGAAGTGGAAACATTTTTCCTTCTGCCTGTTCAAGTTTCAGCTGATCTTTTTTGAAAATGCTGACTTAAAATGGATGGTCCATACTCATTTTAAGTAGAGAAGAAAGGGGAACAAATTTTAAGTGGCATCTTGAAGAAATCATTATATATTCTGCTGTGAGAAGGTTGGAGACATCGAGAATTTGTAAGCCTCACAAATATATCACATAGTGCATAACTATTCCTTCCTAGTATCCTTATTACAATTTGAGAACATTAAATACATAGGAAATGCTTACAGTAAGCCAGAATTATTTGGTGTTCGTATTTGTTGGAGTATGTGAAAATCTTAGACCCAGCTTTTGAGGATGGCTTTTGTGGGAAGTAGTCTTCATGTTGAATAAAAGGAAATAGTCTCCCAAAAACTGTATTTATGTGTGGTTCATATATGTGGATTAGAACACTTAGGAAAAAAACCCAACAAAGAAAAGAAACTTTCCCTCCAGGGTTCATGATTTATAAGAATTAAATTTGTCACTGTTAAGATAGATGCAGAAGGCTCGCTTAAGATTGTCCAAACCCTTCACTGCATTAAAGCTTATGATATAGCCACAGGTAACTATGTTAGATTTTCTTTGAACTCATTCTGTAATCAGAGCCCTGTCACTGCACAAAACAGTTGAAATTTAATTAAGGGGCAGGAAACTTTCAAGTCTAATTTTGTCCCTGGGCTTCTTGCTCTGTGGGTTGTCTCTCAGGACTTCAACAGCTGTTGAGTGAAGGTTTTGGCGCAGATGCTAAGCCTACCCTGGTGAGACACTTCGCAATCACCTTACAGCATAATGGCCTCCTTCTCAGTAGACTAAACCTCTATCTACACAGACACGTTGTGTTACATGGTTCGACGTCTGATTGCTTTGATGCCCTGTTTGAGGGTACTTCAAATAAGGGCAAGCTTTAATCATGGTAAAAGTAAGTACTTCAACAAATAACTCAGTTTTTCTTTCTTCTATTCCGATGGTAAATTTCCTAGTTGTGTTTGATACTGAATACTTCCAAAATAATCAGCAGCTCTTAACCTGGTGGGGAAAACTGAAATGCAATTAAGTGAGAAAATATATGTAAAAAAATCTGTGCAAAGAGTTAGGAAAATGTAAGATAGTATCAAAATACTGTTTCAACAAAAACAAACTTCCCAAAGACACATTTATAAATTTCTGTGAGATTCATGCCAAAAGGAGAGCAGAACTCTACTTTTTCCATGAGCTCCTTGAAATAGACCCAATGTGTTATCTTAGGAGCTTGTTTTCCTACTGTAGTGGATTTCTTCAATCATTCTCCCATATGAGGAGGATCCTACCTACCTGATTGCCTTAGATTATGTAGAACATACCTGATTCTTTAGGTATATTTTATTGATTATGCTCTTACAGTTGTCTCAATTTTTCCTATTTTGCCCTTCTCTGCCTGGTACGCCCCTTTCCTCCAGCAATCCCCCCTCTTAGTTCATGTCAATGGGTCATGCATGTAAGTTCTTTGGCTTCTCCCTTTCCTTTACTGTTCTTAACATCCTTCTGTCTATTTTGTTCCTAATCCCTGTACCATTTCCCTCATTCTCCCCTTCCCCCTTCCAGCTGATAATTCTCCAAATAAACATACCTGATTTTTTTAGCAATCTAATACATTAACCTGCAGAACAATGCACTGTATAAATACCATACCTATTGTGCAATGCCTCCAGGTATTAATAAAAATGTTCATCTTTTTATAATGTCAAAAAATTAACTGCTAATGAATAATTTCTACTTTGTCATGTGCTCTAATATGAATATGACTAATTGCAAGTTGAACTGGACTAAATTATTGGAATGGCTAAAATCCTGAAAGTTCAATGTGAGATGATAGCGTCATGCGGTGGGCAAAGCCTGGGTCTTAGACTGAGCAATGTCAGGACTACCCTTCAGGTAGGAAGCAAAGATCCAGAGCGCTGTTCTTGTTTGCTTGCCTTCATGTATATGTGCTTACGGTCAACCAATGGAGCAGAGGGTAAATGTGATATATTACCTCTAACATACAATAACTGTCAGACCACTGACAGGCATTTTGGGTGCCAGTGCTGAACTCCTTCAACTGCTCCATTCTTTGGGAAATCTAAGGACAGTGGGGAGCTGGAGTAAGAATTATTTGACCAGATTGCCCGTGGAGGCTGGAACTTCATGGTATACTGACATAAATGACTTACAATTCCCATGGATGTTCAGCTTTTTTTCAGTGGAAGTTATATTTGCATGTAGAGTAGATTTAACCAGTAAACATCCCCAAATCACTAGTTCTGACCTTTCCAACACTACAGACACTTCTAAAAAAAACTGGAAAATGAATAAACATTGGGATAATTCAGTGGACCTTTCACTCTTCTTCCAAATAAGTTGCTTTGAGTAAAAACAGCTTAAGAATCCCCCTGACATATTGTTACCATGTTTCTATGTGCTGTAAATGCAATGGGTGGGTTAAAGACAAAGTTCTAACCACAATCATGTATTTTCTTTGTTTTGTATATTTAGGTCAGACTCTAAACATGGCTTTAACATATTTTCTTTGTGGCTTAATTTCCTTTGTGATTATTTCTTGTACTTAATGGGAGTATAAAAATGTCCCAAGGACTAAAAACCAATAGCAGCTCATTTTCAACATAAGCATTAAGAGGTACTCTGTTAGTTTGCCTTTGGGTCAGGATTAAATTTTCGGGATCATTTCAGGTTAAAAATGCAACAGTGAGACATTTACATTTTGTTAACAAAACATAGGGGACTATATTAACGTGGCCTTCTTTCATACTCCCTTGGGCCCACGTCTCATAACAAACAAGGAATGAGAAAATGTGGACTCCACAGTGACTCTCAGTGTGTCTCTGGTCTGCGCCTCCCCAGAGATGTCCATGAGGCGCCTACATGCGGCGCTACCCCGCAGCTCATGATGAGTCCCTGGAGATGGGGAGGGATTCCTGGACACAGACCAAGGAAAGGCAAACTAAGTCATTAGGGTAGCACCCCAGGACCACCACGAACTTCAGAGCAGTGCAAAGAGTGATGTGTATCCATCTTCTAAGTGTTAACCCTGCAAAGCGTTTTTTCACTTTTAATTTACTCTCCAGCCTATTAATGTGTATTTGCTTCTGGCACTTCATTCAGTTTATATCCTGATAGCGCGCAGCTTTGTTTAACGGGATATGTAATAATCATTTCTCAGGAAAGGTGTTGAAATGTTCGCTTCTTAAGAGAGATTTTTATTTTTAGTGTTCATGTACCTGTTCATTTAGTGAGTAGCAAAAATACACTTTCTTACATTTTTGGCCTTTATAAACATAATGTATTCATCAAATTCTAAAATGTATCCCTAATAGAATTTCCTTTGATTTTATCCAGGACTTAATATACTTAACACCTGGATAAATGCAGACTTCTTTTGAACTAAATGAAATCACCGAAAATCTAAGTTACCAGACAGCTGTTAATGGTTATGACAACTTTTTTCAGTTGCCCAGAGGGAGGAAAATGTGGTCCATTACATAAAATACAGTGAACTACAATGGAAACAATAGTTTAATAAAGGAGAGTCCTGTTTATTTTAATAGGACTAACATTTCAGTTAGCTAAAATATTAAGACATTACTTTCCTTGAATTAAAAACAAGAATCCTCAAAGAAATAGACCCATCAAAAATAAATTAGTAATGGTATGGTTTTTTTCCTATTCATATTTTCATTATGGGTGGAGAATATATTTTTCAATGACAAGGAAAAGTTTTTCTAAAAATAGAATCACAAAGTACAATTCTACTAAAATGTACTGAAAGTCAATATTATATTAAATTAATGGCAAAAATAAACATAGACAATTTTAAATAGTCTATCTTTTTCTAGGAAGACACAGGATATTTAAGGAAAGGAAGACAAAATTATTAAATACATATAATTCTAAAAATATACATAATTATTAAACAAAATCAGACATTTAAATAGCTGACACTTATTTTTAACATTAATAAAATTTTCATAGTGCTTATTTTCTTCACCTGGGAAAGGTATAGTCACTGTACCACTTACTTGTAAAGATGTGCCTCATTATATAAACCAATGATTGCATATAAACAGGATTATGTAAATTCAAATCACAATATTTAAGACAAACTATGCTGATTTTTATAAAAAAATTTCCTTAATAAATTCTTATTAGAGCTTTTTTTTTCTTTCTTTCATGAAACATGTGTTTCTACTACTTCCAAAGATCTGGTAATCGTTCATGCAAATGAAAAAAAAAAGTATATGTTTTCCATACATGCCTAAATTGTTCCACAAACATATGGTAACGAAACTTTGAAAGCTGCTGGATTTCAAGCCAGCCCAGGTGTTCGCTACAACATCTCTAGAACTCAGCAATTGCCTGCAGTAATTTGTTGCAACTCGTATTGGTATTTTTATGGTATGATGAGGCAAAGGGTGATGACATCATGTAGTAATGTTACGAAGGTGCTGTGAATTCAGTGTGAAAATTCCATCAATGAGTGATTGTTACTGAAACTAGCTACATTGGTGGCCATCACATTTTGCCAACTGAAACATCTGGGCACAAGTTAGTAGTGGCACACCTTGTAAATAACTTAATTGAAATTAATTGCCAGAAGTTTGCAGCACCCTAGGTAGTTTATAAGTGCCATTTTTTATTCTACTGCGATGTTTGGTCTTAAGAATCTTGTATTCTCAGATTCTGTTGTAGCAGCTTATGAAGAAAGTGAAAAGTGTAGAAAATATATGATGATACAATACGACACAAGGATATAAAAAATCATTATATATAAGGAAGAAAACATTCCTATATCCTATACCTACCTTCACAGATAAAATATTTTCCTCACAAAAATAATTTTTAAATTAGTGTAAAATTAGTTTAGAAAAAGAGGACAGTTGAAAAATTAAATACAGGTCTCTATTTTTCCAGAAAAAAGATCATCTAGTATTTTGTTGTAAATATCAAAAACTTATTGTGTTGATAAAAATATTTGAAATTATTGTTTACTGTAAAACCCCACATTTGAAGACACAAAGGAAGAATTAGGAGACTGATTTGGAAATATGGGTCCTATTATTTCAGTACAGATTCTAAAGCATTTAGAATCATTTTCTAAATTATTCATAACTTGATGACTCAAAAATGGGAAAGGGTAACCAAAAAAATTACTACAAGGATGTTATAGTCCACAAAATAGAACGTCTTTCAATGTCAATTCCTTTCTTCTTCTTCTCCTAAATCCTCTTTCCTTTGAATTTCTGCTTTTTAAGGAAATTTTGAAAATGTAAAGTTGTTTAAACCTATTAAATGTTGATATTTTATAATTCACATAAAAGCCCAATTAATAAACTAAAGTTTATTTCTGCCTTGAAAGTACCACAAGTTATTTTTAATCTGCAATATAAACTTCCCTGATGCCCTGAATATTTCAGAAACTTCTATATAATCTCTATTTAAGAAAATAACTATTATTTTGTTCTGTATCTGAATATGAAAATCTATATAACTAACATTTTTAAAGCTTAATGATGGGAAGAATTTTTCTAATTATATGATTCTTTTTATTATATACAGAAAGCATATTACATATGTACTTTTTTTTTTTTTTTTTTTAGCTTGGTTACTAGTAGTTATGAGCCCAGGCTTTCTGGTACAACCAAAGTATTGCTTTTTCTGACTACCCCTCCCCCTTTTTTCTGGGATTTGGGGCTTTTATACTAGTTTCAATAGTCAGTTATATCTTTTTTCTATGTAAATTAAAGTAGATAGGGTTTAAAAATAAATACCTTAGAATATCTAGTACTACTAGTTGGTATACTTCCATATAAAATATTTACAACTCAAAAAGTTTATTCTTTCTCAAGCTGTAGGCTATTTCATACCTGAGCTCTGCAAAATTAGCACTTTATAACAATGTTTTGCTTTGTTTTTGATGACAGAGATCCTTATGTTCACAAATGAGCTTTTAATAAAACAATATAACCTAGCAGTTACAAAAAAATTTTTGAATTCTTTTCCTGAATAGAAAAAGATTGTATCTCTATATCCATTCATAAAAGTAATTTTAGTGCTTTTTCATAATGGACATATTGTTCAGGAAAAGTAAGTTAAATGAGCTATCCAAATGTAAGAAAGAATTCTATTTAATCTGCTTTTGTTAGAAATAAGCATGGAGAGTATAGGCAAAGAAGCAGCTTTAACTTATGGTTTTAATCTTCAACATTTGAATCCCCGTATGTTCCCTTGAGGTTAATATTTTAATAGTAAGAGATCAAATTAAATAGAGAATATGTGGAAGAAATAGCAGGCAATTAATAAATCCAGATGAAATCAATGACAGTTGCTTTTTAAATCAAATTTCCACTTAGCTGTTTTTCACTACAAATCAATGTATGTTACAATAAAAATGTATAAATATTCGGAGTTGTACATGATTTTAGGGTATATCTTTATTATTTAAGGTCAATAAAACAAGTCCTAATTTTTAAGGATATTGCTATTAATAACAACAGCTACATTTATTAAAGCTATAAAAGAGCCGTAAGTAGAAGAATGAGCCAGGGATTTTGCTAACGAGTTGTAGAACTGACAAACTTGGAGAAGGTTGTTAGTGGGCAGTACTGAGCAGTGCTAGAAATAATGAACAGGACATGATACAAATACTAAAGGAAGGGGTGAGCCAAAAGATATTGCTCAGCTGTAAATAAGTGAACAGTTCTAGTTCTTTGATTAATCATTTTTCTTGCCATATTCCTCCATTGGGTTTTCTTCTTTCATACATTTTAATGAGAGAGTGATTTCAATCCAAAGCAGCTGCAATGGCCTTGAGAAGATTATAAGAGTAAGGGGAGTAAAAAGTTCGATAGCCTGGCAACTGATCATGAAGATCTGCACTTTCATTCAATTAATTTAGCAGCACCTGTGATGCTTCAGGCCCTCCACTGGGCTCGATGGACATAGAAGCCAATAAAGCTGCTGCTACTGCTGCCTTATCCTGTAATTTATGTTCATAATTAACTATCCTGAATTTTTGAAAAAAGTAACAAATTAGATTAGTTACATAGAGGTACAGAGACAACAAAGCTGATCTATGGCGTTAGATATCAAGATAATGGTCAAGCTTGGAGGAGATGGGGGATGGGAGGAAAAAGAAGGGAACACAAAACAGGCATTTGAAACTCTGGTAGTTTGTTTCTTGGTTGAGTCTTCTAACTTTGCAAATATACATTGAGCTGCACATTTACGATTTGTACACTTTCCTGAATTTATACTTTAGTAAACATTTACATAAAATTGAAGAGAAAAAAAAGATGGGGAACTGTTTAATACATACATAAAAAGTATGTCTTCTTTTCCTTTTTAACCAAGATTTTTCAGCTTTTTGTTATTACTCTTTTAACTACAGAATGCTAGTAAACTCCGTGCAACAATCCAATGATCCAGCTCTCTGTAAGACTACTAATGACGGAGTCACCCCCTCTCAGGGCCACTCTTCGATCTTTACTTCTCTTTGACTCTTTAAAATTTTTTTTGAAATTAGGATAGTTCAAAAATAATTTTTTGGTCTCCTAATTTGGTGTCTGTGACACTACATTCTCCTGATTCTAATTTTAATTATTAAATCATTCCCTCTAAGTCCCCTTTGTAAGATTTTCTTCTAATTATTCTTTAAATATTGATCTTCTTTTTTCTATCCTCAACCTTTTGTCCTTGCTATTATTTCTTCCTGGGGAATTTGAGTCAAAGCTTTTTAAAGACTACAGTCCATTGATAATGCTCAAATTTTCATATCTCCACCTCCAAAAACTTGAGAATAAGTCCATATTTTAAATTGTCCACTTGACATCTCCACCTATTTTCCATATAAATATCTAAACTCAGTAAATACTAAACTGAAATTTTTGTCTAAACTCCAGAAACCTATTTTGCTCTTTTATTTCCTGTCTCAATTAGCAATCCATCCTTAACCAGTCATCCAAGGTGGGTATTTCTGAATAATTCACTATTCCACACTTTCTTTCAATTCCCACATGAATAAACCACCATGCTTTTTATTAGTACCAATTAAAGATTTCTCAGATTGACCCCCTCTTCTCAATTCTATTGAAGTGAGTATAGTTTAGACCCTTATCTCCCCAACCCCAGAATATATTTATATTCTCGTAAGTGGGTCCCCTTAAGATGAGAACATCTTTCTTACCATTTATTTTATTTTTTTTACATTGCTGCTAGAGTTATCACACTGCTATCACTACTGTGTATAGCACAATTCAAAGGGCACTTCCTGTTGACATGGCAACATGAGCACAGCTGTCTTGAGGTTGAGCGGCCTCCAATGCCCTGGCTCGGCTGGAATCTACTCTGTCCAGCAGAGGTTTCACGACCACGGCAGAACAAACTTATCCAGGACACTGTATTTTGTCTGGGGGTGGGGGTGGGGGAAGGAGGTGGCTGTTCCCTCTAGTGGAGAAAGCGCAAGACCTCTGTCCCTCATGCTTTTTATTGAGAGGTATAGGCATGGGAGATACAAGGTCAAAATTTATAAATCATCAATAGCTTTTAGGTGCCTGGATTATAGTTGACAGTTACAGATTACCAGTATCAATATAGAGGGCACGGTGACCAGTCTGTGTCAGGGTCTATTAAACATCTTGATGCCACACTGACATTAGGTGGAAGGTTTCATCCATTCCTTGCTAGAGATTGTTTATACTTGACTAAGAGATAAGAAAAGCAGAGCAAGCTCCAAAGTATAATAAGCATTCTTTAAATCCAATTCCCATGGAAACCCTCTGAATGGCTTTCGGTCCTGTCTCCCACATAGCCTTCCAGTGTTCTGTTGAGACTTAAAGACTTCCCAAATCAGAGGAAGCCTGGCTCACAGCTGGGGCTACAATTTCTAAAACCACAAGGAGTGGTTCCCGACACTGTAACTTATCAATATCTTTCTGAGATGCAAAAAAATGGTTATTCCCAGCACCATCACTGATGCCTATGGAAAGGTACCTTTTACATGTCATAACATTTGAGGTATTTTACTGATTGTAGTGCCGGTACAGTCATATTGAAGAAAAATGACATTTCATATGGAGTCTAATTAAAATTCTAGAGAACCAGATCTGTATAAAATAGCAGAGGAAAGATCAGAGACCAAGTCTACGAATTAAGATAAAGGCTGGTAATTAAAAAAAAAAAAAGAAGAACAAAATTTCAAATTAATTGAATTAGAAAAGAAAAGATTTAATAAATTTAAAAATGCAATGGGATTTTTAAAACTCAGTAAGAATAAAAGTAATATTGCAGAAAATAAAATTACTATTTAGGTGAAAGGGATAGAGATAGACCTATGTTTTGCTATTATAAACAAGAATGTAAGGACCATTTTTGTATATAAATCTTTGCATGTTATCTGCATATTTCTTAGAACAAATTTCTAATTGTGGAAATAATGGCTGATAAGGTATGCATTTATAAAATTTCCAGAATCTATTATCAATTATATTATAAAATTATTGCATAGATTTATTTATTTTTACCAACAGTGACATTAAAAATTGCCTGATATCCAATCTCATGACTGTTATAAATATTTTTAAACTTTTTGTTGCTGCATTATTTTAAATTCTATTAAGGATCACATTTAATATTTAAAAATATTTTATATTAGACATTCCTTTAGAATGTTTGACCTTTAATTCAGTGTCAAACTGCCCTTGATGCGCATCTCAATTCTTTTTACTATCAATTTATCCTCCATTCTATTATTTCCTTTATCTCTTTTATTGTTTATTTTGATGCTTTTTACATTGGACAAGGACATACCTTTTTTCATTAAGGATATTTGGGTGCTATACTAAGTCCCAGCATATAGGAGAATGTTTTTCTGTTCACTTAATATATAAGGAGCAACTTTGTTGAGTTTAACACGTTTGGGTAACAAACATTCTCTCAAAAATATACATTATTTTCTCTCTTTTAATGCTGATTTCAAGCCAAGGCCAAATTGATTTTTACTTTTTTATAGGTAAATTGTGTTAATGGGTTCTCATGCTATACAATATTTTTTTTTGTTTTTAATATTTAAAAATTTTATTGTAATATGTGTAGGCATTCATATTTTTGCATTAATTTAGTGTGATTCAGTTATTGAACAATGTCCATTATGAATAAACATGTTTCTTCAGTTTTGGAAAAGTTTCTTTTTATTATAATATTGGTTAAATTGAAAAGAGCACATATCAATATTTACTCATAATATAGAGAAAAAAGGGGTAAAATATATTGGTCTCAGAAGTTTTTGAGTTAGTTCTAATTATTAAGTGATATTCCTGTGTAATAAATTTAAATTTTTTTCCAATACAGAAAAAGATGGAAAGTTTCCCAATTGATTTTATAAAGCAAGTATAAATCTAGGTAGCAAAGTCAGACAAAATACCACAATACAACTGTGGAAATCACTCGTTAATTAATACAAAAAAAAACCAACTAAATAAAATAGTTTTAAATTAAATTTGGCAGTATATTAAAAAATATACCCAATAAAGTATGTTTTATTTCACATATGGCTTAATATTAAGAAATCCATTAATATAATCCATCACATAAAAAAAATCTATATGCTCGTTTCAGTAATACTCATCTGTAATAACTGGGCTGGAGAGTTTTCATTTTGCATTAAGTTCTATACCATTTTATTGCAGAGGAGAAGCCACAGGCTACCACTCCTGGTCAGAGCTTGCCAACAAGATGCACTGATATGAGATTTATAGAACACAAGAGAAAGAGAGGCTATTATTCCTTGAAAGCATTGCAAACTGACAAATGAACAAACATGAGATTCAAGTAGCATTCTAGAGTTTCTGAGTGAGAACCAATCACCTGATGTGGTGTTTCAGGCTAACATGTTCAGTTTTGATCTCCCTGACCATTGTTTCTCTAATTCTTCCAAGAGTTGTGTAAACTCCATATTTCTATTAAACTATTTACATCTGCATTATGTGAAGTAGTTTCTGTTTTCCTGGATGATCACCGATTCATACAACAGAAGTTATCTTTAATAAAATTCAAAATCTAATTTTTAAACAAAAAGACCCATAACAACCTGATAGATACATTTAAATCATGATGATATCTTATTTCACTAGGTTCTATCATGTTTAATACTGAAATATGAGAGCCATTCCAGCAAGTTAGGAACGGTAAATGATGACTACTAACACCACTGCTATTTATTAATGTATTTTCATAATCCTTAAGTCTTTAGTCCATGAACAACAAGGTGTAATTATAAGATGGGAAAAAACAAAATATTCATTATTGTCAGATTCTTTATTCTCTGTAAAACTCAAGTGAATTAAAGTGAAAATCATTAGAATTTGTGGATATGTTTTTCCATGTAGGCAATAAAAATCATCAAGTAGTTAGAAAAGATGGTCGAAAATATTACTATATATATATGTATATACTATATATACATATATATACATAACTTAGTAACAATGTATAGGAAATACATAAAGAAATAAAACATTTCTGAGAAAAATCTTGAATAAATGAAGAGACATTCCTCATTCTCAGTTGTTGAAGATTCAGTATTATGAAGATAGTAAGTCCCTTCAAATTATACATTTAATATGATTTAATGAAAATTCAATGAGAATGTTTTTAAACTTAATAAAAACTTTCATAATATTCTTCTAAAAACTATAAGCAATATTAAATTATTATTGAAAAATGAACAATGTATAGATAATTCATCTACCAAATGTTAAAGCAAATTATAAAATTATAATAATTAAAAATATAATATGGTGCCACATCACCATAAATATAGATCAATGCAAATAAAATAAAACATGCATAAACAAAACCTAGTATACATAGAAATTTAATAAAAATGAAACTGTTAAAAAAATTTTTTTTACTGTCTTCTCCACCACACTAGCCAACTCCAATGGCTGTGTTTTATTTTTTTAAAATAGACAAACAACTTCATTCTTCACTCCCTCATCAATTGCTTGGAATTTGACATCATTACTGCATAGAATGAAATTTTCACAGTGCCTTTTATCTAATAAATAGGCTTTATAGAAATTACCCTTGTTTTCAGCCTTAAAGATACATGAGAGATTAGAAGACTTAAAAGCCAATACTACCAAAAGTAACATATGGGTCTGAATCAATCAAAATTTTAATGAAATCCAAATGATTACTTTTTGTTGAATTAGAGTAATCCATCCTAAAATTTATATGGAATTCCAAAAGATCCTGAGTAGCCAAAACAAAGTTGGATGTCTCATACTTCCTGATTTAAAAATTTAGGAAAAAGCTACAGCAATTAATACAGTGTGGTATTGGCATAAAGACAGATATCTAGACCAATGAAATATAATAGAGAGCCCAGAAGTAAACTCTCACATATGTGGTCAAATTATTTTTGACAAGGGTGCCAAGACCATTCAATGGAATAGAACACTTTTCAACCAATGGTGTTGTGATAACTAGAAAGACACGTAGAGAAAGAGTGAAGTTGGGCCCTTACCTTATATCATATACAAAACTGAACTCAAAATGTATCAAAAACTTAAACGTTAACAGATAAAACAGACTTCTGGCCAAGATGGAGGCTTAGACGGACATGCTCCATCTCCCTCTACAGCTAGAAAGGAATATAGCTTCCTCAAAACAAAAGATAACCAGAAATTCCAGAAAATAAAACTACGTGGAAGCCCAACGTATGAACTTATAAATCAGCAGTACTCGCCTGGATGGGTAGGAGGGGTGAAATCGGAACCGGAATGGAAAGGTTGGGCAGGGCTGTTTGCGGTAGCAGCGGGGAGAGCGGCAGGGGGAGCAATCCCGGCTGTAGTCAAGCCCAGCAACTCGCGACCCCAATGCAGGGAAAGGCAGCCCCCCCACTGCATCAGACGGGGAGGCCTAGAGGGCGGGAGGACGAATCCCAGTCTCCCAGCAGAGAATAACGGCAGGAATCCATCTTGGACCCTCGCCCCCACACAAAGTGCTACAGCGTGGCAAGAAAGGTCAGGATCGCTGCTGGTCGCCGAGGTAGTGACAAGTACGCGGGGCTCTGCCCCGCACAACCTGCCCAGGAGGCAAAGCAAAACACAAATCTGTCAAAATGA
Source organism: Furipterus horrens (assembly GCF_987537825.1). NCBI lineage: Eukaryota > Metazoa > Chordata > Mammalia > Chiroptera > Furipteridae > Furipterus > Furipterus horrens. The sequence goes on from NW_028327174.1 coordinate 37,594,937, forward strand.
AGCAGACAACGATTGAAATCCCAGTGACGCAGCTCACCAGGCAGCAGATGAAGAACCTGACAGATGAACAAATAAGAAACCTGTCAGAGGCTCAGTTCAGAGCTATTGTTATAAGGTAGCTTACAGAATTAACAAAAGAGTTGGAACAGGACAGGGAAGGAAAGAAAACCACTCATACTGAAAAGAATGAAAACACGTACGAGACAAGTGGTGAGGAAATAATTTCCAGAGATCAAATCAACAAACCAGAACATAGGGAAGGAACAAATAGTCAACCAGTGCAGAAAGAGGAAACAAAAAGAAAAGAAAGTGGGGAGAGGATCAGAAACCTTGGGGACAGCTATAAGAGATTGAACATTCGGATTATAGGATTGCCAGAGGGTGAAGAAGAAGAACTAGAAACTGAAAAATTATGTGAAAAAATAATGAAGCAGAACTTCCCGAAATTGGGGAAGGAAATAGACTTACAGGTCCAGGAAGCACAGAGAGTTCCAGAAAAACTGGACCCAGGGAGAACCACTCCAAGACACATTATAATCAAATTGTCAAAAATTAAAGATAAAGAGAGAATCTTAAAAGCAGCAAGAGAGAAGAAAAGAATCATGTACAAAGGGGTCCCAATTAGACTATCAGCTGACTTCTTAAGGGAGACCCTGTAGGCAAGAAGGGACTGGCAAGAAATATTCAAAGTAATGAAAATCCAAAACCTACAGCCACGAGTACTCTATCCAGAGAAGCTGTCATTCAGACTAGAAGGGCAGGGAAAGTGCTTTCAGGACAAAGTAAAGCTGAAGGAGTTCATTAGATCCAAACGACTGTTATATGAGATGTTAAAGGGACTTGTTTAGGATAAAGAGGATGAAAACTATGAACATTAAAATGAAACTGCATCACAAGAACCAACAACAGAAGCTAGGGAATCGAAACAAAGGCAAACCAAATAGGCAAAGAGAGTGGAAAAAGAACTATAGGTATGGGAAACATTATGGGGGGATGTCAGAGGGGCGGGGGGGAGAAAGGGGAGAGGGAGGGAGATAGGACAGGAATTCAGAAGCATAGTAGGAGGGAATGGAATAGACAGGAAGAGATTGAGAAGAACTATATGCACAACCAATGGACATGGACTAAAAGGGGGGGGGGACTACTAGAGGGAGGGGGACCACTGGGTGGAGGAGAGTAGAGGGAAGGGTAATTGGGACCACTGTAACAGCATAATCAATAAAACATTTTAAAAAAGAGTTAAAACTATAAGACCTTTATAAGAAAATGTAGGAGGAAGGCTTCATGACATTGGACATGGCAGTGATTTTGTGGCTATGACACTAAAAGCACAGGCAATGAAAGAAAAAAATAGATAAATTGGACCACATAAAAATTAAAACTGTGCACTGAAGGTCATGACCAACAAAGTGAAAAGGTAATTTGCATAATGGGAGAAATATGTGCCAATCATATATTTCATAAAGGTTTAGTTTTTAGAATGTATAAAGAATTACAACTCAAGAACAAAACACAAACAACCTGACTAAAAAATGGGGAAAGTACTTGAATAGATACTTCTCTAAAGAAGATACACAAATAAACACAAGTAATGATGTTCAACATCATAGTCATTAGTGAAATACAAATTAAAACCACATGAGACACCACCTCACATCTATTAGGATAGCTGCTATGAAAAAAAAAAAGTGTTAGTGAAGATATGAAAAAAGTGAAACCCTTGTGCCCTTGTGAGAATGGAAAATGATGCAGACAGTATGGAAAACACTATGACACCTCTTCAAAAAATTAAAAATAAAATTACCATATGATCAAGCAATTATACTTCGGGGTTTTTAACAACCCCCCCCCCCAATGGAAAGCAACATCTTGAAGAGAGATCTGTATACTCATGTTCTTAGCAGCATTATTCACAATAGTCAAACAGTGGAAGCAACCCAAGTGTCCACTGACAGATGAATGGATAAACAAAATGTAGTATATTTATACAACAGTTATTCAGCCTTTAAAAAAAAAGGAAGGAAATTCTGACATGTGCTAAAACAGGGATAAACCTTGAGGACATTATGCTAAGTGACATAAGCCAGTTAGAAAGATACAGATACTTTGATTCCACTTAATATGAATTGTCTATAGTCATCAAATTCATGATAGAAAGTAGAATGGTGGTTGCTAGGTGCTGGGTTGGGGGGAGTTAGAGAGTTATGTTCAACAAGTACAGAATTTCAATTTTGCAAGTTGAAAAGAGTTCTGAAAATGGATTATAATGATGGTTACACAAAAATATGAATGTAGTAATGTCATTGAACTGTACCCTTAAATATGGTGAAGGTGGTAAATTTTATGTGCATTTTATCACAATTAATTAATTATATACATACACAAATAAAGATATATTAGAGAGATATCTAAGGAAAGGAGGACCGGAAAATTTTAATTCTTTTATGCTTTCTGATCCTTGGATAACTATAATCTCATTTCATGGGGCCCTCACTTATCTCCTTTCAGCAGAATACCAGCCAGTATTGTGACTTTTCCCACTGCTAGAAATCTTGATACTAGCTGACTCTTTCATTCCCTCCATGTTTTCTAAGAAGTTGGTGCTCTCAGAGGGCTTCTTAAACTAGGCACCATCCTTTCTCTTAGGTGACTTACTTTTCAGTAGGAGTATATAAACAAGAGAAGGGGCAATCACAATACAATGTGGTGGTATTGATTTCTGGAAAATTCACTTGAAGTTGTGATAGTGTTGAATTCAGGAGGGCTTCCTATTGTATCTTAGCACATCTAAATGACTAAGAAAGTGGGGGTAAAAACAGCATAAAACCTGAATGTTTTAATTTGACAAGGTATACACTAAGAAATATCATGTACAATAACCCATCAAGATGAAAGGCTTATTTTTGTTCTAAATAATTAATAGGTATATGGTCAGAATGGAGGACATGATTAACAGGTAGAAGACTTCTTTGTGATTGACACAGAAAAAATTCAAGTTATAGGGTCCACAAGTAGGGACAAGAGCTCTCTGATTAATGGGTGTTGCAAGGAGTGAAAGACAGGATTATAATTCAATTTCGGGTGGAGAATATAGTACTTGGTTTACTTACTTATTTATTTATTTATTTATTTATTTTAGTAGCCAAGAGAAAAGTCCATGCCACTTATGAAATCATTATTTAATCTGAACTGAAAAATTAACAGATGAACTCAAGGCAACTCCAAAACTTCCCATATAATTGATTGAAAAATTTGCCACAAAAGCAATTACTTCAGCTGGAAAAGTTTCTTCAGCAGCTTCATCTCTGGGTTTTGAACTGTCGACCAATTTGAGAAAAACTATTACAATGTGTTTGAGCAAATGGAACTCCATTACAGGCATTTTTGGCTAATTCCTAAAAGATGTTTAAAAGTATTAAAAGAAGCTATATTTGTTCTTTTTGTTTCTTTGCCAAGATTATTATGAATTCCTTTAAATGTTCTATACTATTTTCCTATTAGATAGGAAGTGTGCATAAAACATAGCTGCATCAGTGAAAAGTTGCAATTCTTTCTTTTTTACTAATCAGAAATTTACCATTTGTAAAATTAGGATATTCTTAAATTTTTAACATCAATAAAGTTTAACACCTTGCAATTCTTCCTGTTAAACATGATGATGTAATTCAAGTCTGTTAACCTGGAGTACATAATAAACTCTACTTAGATTTTCATGTTTAAAGGTTTTGAAGTATTTTAATAAAAGTTCGGTATTTTAGTGGACTTTGGGAGGTATCAAGACTAATGAATCCTCTAAATTCATCTGAATTAATTTGGAAAAAAAGTGGAGTATGTAATTTCATGAAGATTTTCACTACAATTTTCTATTTGTTTTTTTGGTAAACATCAATTTCTTTACCAAACCTGCTTCTCCTGAGTTTTATATTTCAATGAATGAAATTGTCATTCTGCCAAGTTCAGCTAAAAACCTCAAACTGTGTTTTAACTTCTTTCTCTCTTTACCCCATCCACACTTACTTAGTTTTTACTCATACGAATTCTACTTTTACAGAACCTCTTGCTTGCCTTTATTTCTTTTTTCAATATGAAAGCCTACAGAATTATTCAAATAGTCTTTTAACTGAACTCCCTACCTTTGGATTCTTACTTATCCAATCGATCCCACATAATATTGCCAGATCAATTTTCTGATGGTATAAGATGCTAATGCTGATCTCTAGTTCCTACAACTTCCTGTTGTCAGTTCAGTTTTTGGAACATGCCTGGTATTCAATAATCTCAAGGACCTGTTTGCAATATAGATCTCTAGCATTATTTTCCACTTTTACATACTACAAGATGCTACATCCTTTAACTTTCCACATGCATGATATTTCCTTTATCTAGGACTTACGTTTATCACTTTCAATATATCTAAGTGAATTTGTCTCACCTGCAAGACTCAGCTCAGATTCTGAACCCTTCCCAAAAGCCTTCATCTCTTCTATCTCTTAATTTTCATAGTACTGAACTCTATACATATCATCCACTTTGTATAATGTTCATCATACATTTAAATTTTCATTTATACTTTAATCCCTTGATATATTTGAAGCTCTTTTTTAACAGGATTCATAGGTGCTTTATCTTGTTATATCCCACACTTCAATTGTCAGTAAATAGTCACTGAATTATTTAACCTGGTTGTAAGATTGAAAACCTTGAAAATACAGGTGTGAGATGTGTGAAGGAGGGCAATTTACGGACCTTTGGATAATATTATGCATTTGTAAATCTGTAGAGGAGAACTTGAGTTCACTGATCCCAAAATTATTGTCATGAAGTTGAAAATATAACAATTTACTAAAAACTAATTACATTGCATCTTATGTAGTAATTGACTAATTTCTCAATATTAAGAATTCCATGTAGTGGGCACAGATACAGCAAATGTTAAAAAATGACTTTCATAATCTATTATCTTGCCTGTTGTCTGCTTCTGATGATTTGACCTTGGCTTGTCCATAGGAGACATCCAACGCAGGAAGCAGTAGAGCCAACTTACTGCACACTGCCCTCTGGTGAGCCACAAAGGTAATCTAAAGGGGAAAATTCAGGGTTTAGAGTATAACTCACTCTCAATGCCCAGGATGTCAGCTGGTGCCAAAGAATGATGTCACATATTGAGATGTGATCACTTCTCTCAATTGTGCTCTCCTGGGTGTACCAATTCTTTCCATGCAGGTCATTAAACGTCTGTCAGCTGGTAAAAATTTCCTCTTTGTTTAACCAAAAATGGATCCAGAATAGTTGTAATGAGTCTTACTAATCCAACCTTAAAAAAAAAAAAAATCAATATTACTTCCACCACGACATTTCCCTGCATCTTCAAACATCCCCAAAGCACTACATGAAAATAATGGTAAAAAATATTCTCTTCATTTTGCAAGAAGAATAGACTCAGTAATTGACAAACTAAATTCTCCTGCATCCACATCAACAAGTCCCATTTCATATATAAAAATATAGAGCTGTCTCATTCTTAAAGAGAATGCCAGAAACAAAATAACTAACCTAATAGCATTAGAATTACTGTTTGATTTGAAAGAACCACAAGTATACTTGGCTTTTGACAATATTAAAAGTGCCATATTGCTGGGTGATATTTATTTATTCATTGCCACCTGACCAAATACCATCCATTTCTAAATTAATAATTCAAAGTGTCAGAATAGATATGGAACTGCTCAAAAGTCATACTCTAGGAGGTATACAAAGAATCCAGTATATAATGAGGTGTTTCATTGGCATCTGTAATTAACTGTTTTTTTATACAGGACATTTGTTCTTTTCTTATCTATTCCTAACTTTGCGAAACTACATTTTTATAAAATCTTCACCCGAGGATGTGTATATTGATTTTAGAGAGAGAGAGGGAGGGAGGAAGGAAGAGAGAGAAAGAGAGATGGAGAGAGAGATGAAGAGAGAGAGAGATACACATCAATGAGAGAGAGAAACATTTATCAGTTGCCTCCCATACACATGCGCTGAGGATTGAACCTGCAACCCAGGTATGTTCCCTGACTGAGAATCAAACCCGCAACATTTTGGTGCACAGGATGACCTCCAACCAACGTAGCCAGGGCTAGGAAACTATATTTTGTAGGAGTAATACCAGTAATGAATGATCTTCAAATAAATGGAAATTTTATTTCTGAAGAAAAACATGTCTTGTAAAAACATGGAATAAGTAACTTTTTGTTGTTTATTGGAGTACCAATGTTGTAAAAATAGACCACTTTTTAATCAAAATTTTGCCTATCTTATAACTTCAAGCACCTGATCTTGCTTTAGAAAGTTCTAAAATCTAAAATAGAGTGTAATTTTTCCTTCTGTTCTTTATTATGTATTGAAAGTTTAAAGTATACTAGAACTAAAATCATTTCATTACTCTCAATCTTTTAATTTCTGAGGCTGTTTACATACAAGCTCAGTAAACTTTCACATATTGTTAATTTACACGTATTTTAATTTCAAATAAGAAAACGGTATGTAAGTGGTTTCACATTGGTTTCTGCTGAGTTGTCGCTTAAATGTGGGTAAATAGATTCTGAATTCAAAGAGAAGTTTATATAAAAATAACATCTAAGGTCTTTTAACTTCCAAAATTGTTTCCAATAATATTTTATTTTGCATTTCCTAGAGACATATATTATTGAACATCTTTTCATTAGTTTACTTATTAACTATTTGTACATTTTCTTTGGTGAGATGTAGGTTAGGGTATTGTCTCACTTTTCCAGTTATTCATTTTATTATTATTGCATTTTGAGAGTTATTTGTGTGTGTGTGTGTGTGTATTTTGGTTAAAAGTCTCCCAGACTGTGGTGTGTCTTCTCATTTTCTGACATTGTCTTTCACAAAGCAGAAATTTTTAATTTTCATAGAGTCTAGTTTCTCAATTATTTTTCATGGAGTTTGCCTTTAGCATTTTACCTGAAAAGTCATCAGCAAACCCAGGGTCACTAATGTTATCTTCTAGAAGTTTTATGGTTTTGTATTTTATGTTTAGGTCTGTGATCCATTTTGAGTTTTTTGTGTGTGTGTGTGAATTGTAAGGTCTCTGTCTTAATTTAATTGTTGCATGTGGATATCCAATTGTTCCAGCATCATTTGTTGAAAAGACTATCTTTGCTCCATTGTATTGCCTTCCCTCCTGTCAAAGATCAGTTGACTATATTGATGTGAGTCTATTGCTGGGCTCTATGCTGTTATATTGACCTATTTGTCTCTTCTGTGACTAGAACTACACTATCTTTATTACATCTTTATAGTAAGTATTGAAATTAGATAGTGTGTCAGTCCTCTGATTTTGTTCTTCTCCTTCAATATTAAGTTGGTTGTTCTGGGTCTTTTGCATCGCCATATAAACTTTAGAATTATTTACAAAATAACTATCTGTGATTTGATTGAAACTGCACTAAATATAATAGATCAAGTTGGGAAGAACTGACATCTTGACTTCTTACTTAGTTCTTTGATACCTTTCATCAGAATTTTATAATTTTCTTCATATGGATCTTATGTCTATTTATTAGATTTATACCAAAGTATTTTATATTTGAGGGTGCTAATGTAAATGGTAATGTACTTTTAATCTCAAATTCTATTTTTTATTGCTGGTATATAGAAAAGCAATTAACTTTTGTATATTAATTTTATATCTTGTAGTCTTGCTGTAATAACTTACTTATTTCAGGAGTTTTCTGATCAATTCATTCAGATTTTCACAGATAATAATTTCATTTGCAAAGAAAAAAGTTTTATTTCTTCCTTTCAAATCTGTATGTCTTTATCTTTTCTTGTCTTATTATATTAGCTAACATTTTCAGTATGATGTTATAAAACAGTGGTGAGAGGGGACCTCCTAACTTTATTTTTTATCTTATCAAGAAAGCTTTGAGTCTCTCACCATTTAGTGTAATGCTATTTGGGAAAGTGTTGAAGCATGAATTTTAAGGAAGTAAGACTGAAGATCAGGAAATCACTTAAGCATTCATCCAGAAAAATTGCAGAATTATCTAAATTGGCCATAAATATTAGAAGAATGGAGAAGACAGAATGGAGAAGACATAGCTGAAATTATTTAGAAAGTTCAGTGATCAGGATTTGGTGAATATAGACAATGAATGAAAAAGAAGTTTAAGGAGGTTCTCAGTTTTCTAGCTGGGTGATTAGGTAGCAGCATCAAGAAGACAGACTATAGAAGTAAGAACAAGCTTGCGGACAGAAAATAATGTATGTCCTTTAGACATGCTGATGTGTTGAGTCTGAGATGTTCTTTGGACAATTAGAAGAGTGTCCATCAGACAATAAAACATATAAATGCAAGAATAGAGAAGTAATCTGAACTGAGTGTGTAGATTCCAATGTTACTACCTAGTCTGTCATTAATTTAAAATTGTATAAAAATGCAATAAGAGAAATAAAAGTAATTTTTGAAATCTTATGGGGTCTAGTTTTCATATAAGGGTAGAGTAAAAACCAAGTTTTCTCATTTATTTAGGAAACATTTATTTAATGTTTCTTATATTAAAGACATTGTTTTAGATGTTGTGGATATAAAAATGAAACAAATAGATCATGTCTTCAAAGGCAAGTATATAGCTTGGAAATTTCAGAGTTTTCCTAGGACAAAGAGTATGCCTGGAAGAGGAGACAGCCTGTTCAAATGCACAAAGATGAGAATGCTTCAGCATTGAAGAAAATTGCCAGTGGTTCAATGTGCTAGATACAAAGATTCACCATCAGATTCTTCTCAAAGTAGAACTTTCTACCCAGCTGCAGGAGGTATAGTTATCATTCTATAGCTGTCTGCTCTTAGGATCTTCACAGTACAAAAACCTGCCTATACAAAGTTCATATCCTTCACAAGGTAATCTGTTTCTGGTGACTGAGAGAAGTGGTAATACAAAGGTCTGATCATTTTGACCTGATGCAGGACTCTGAAAGATATATTTGTTCCAGGACTTTCTGCTCGGTTGGCAGAAACTCTGTTCTGCCTACATCACTGGTCAATGTATCAGTCTGCTCAATACTGGTTCCTTTTTTCCTTCCTATCAAAATTTTGATCTCTAATAAGCATCCTGCTTGTCAAATTCTATCTCAGCTTCTGCTTCCTGAAGTAGGGGATAAGATAATATTTTTGCCTGAATCATTCATTGTCTGCTGGTAATAAAAACCTTATCACTGGTGATAGGTGGAGCACAGACACTCCCTGGCCATAGGTAGGTTCAATCATTAAAATGTTCACTGTTGGTGAATTGGCCAAATGGATCACACACTTGAGATATATGGAGAATATGGTAGCTATAAAGTTAATGGGATTGGATGGCTATTGCTAAGCCGCTCTACTGATGTTCTACAGAAGGATAGTAAATAGTTGAGAATGAATAACAAGCAACTAAAAGCCAACTGGGAAGACAAGAGGGCATCTTTGATTACAAACAAAAAAAGCTCTTATTTTCTGCCAGAGAGAGACTGGAGAAAGCTGAGGACCATGATCAAGATGTTATAGTTAGAGTGGCTGAATTTCAAAGATGATATAAACTCAACCAAGACAGATAGATTATGCTAAGCAAAGTTGAAATGCTAGGGCCACCATGGCAGAAGAATGGAGAAGAGAGAAGCTCACAAAAATAAGCATGCTGGAACAGATACACAAATATGGCTGGCAGATGGTGAGGTGAATGTATTCCATGGGAAGGTCCAGAGGACAACAAATTTATTAAGGCTGTAAAGAATGTGTTCATGAGAGAAACACCAATATCACTAAACAATAAATTGGTGGTGCTCTGTGGGCCAGAGATGACAGCAGAAGACTTGACTCATTGATAGCAAAGGAGATGCTAGGACCCTGAAGCAGTAGAGGCCGGGTAGTGGCACTTACATGCCAGAAGCCAGGAGTGTTCATTTATTGCAGTGGCCAATAAGGTGAGAATAACAGCCAAGATTCACAAAGTTATGGAAGAAGTCAATAGAATGTGACAAACCTAGGGGCAAAATAGATAGGCAGTGAAAATAGCATCACTCAGCATGTACTAACAGAAGAAATCAAGGATTCCTGGGAGGCTGAGTGGCCACAAAAATGAAAGTGTCATAATCCCTTGCCCAATTTATGTAGCCAGTTTTCAGACCCAGAATCCATTAATCAAAGGGGCTAGGTCCCCATGGGGTTGGGCCATATGCAGCTATGGCAAGTGTACCTGGTTATGGTTTCTTTCCTACAGTCCTTCTCAAATGAGATCAACGGGCATTTCTTCAGGTAATGTGTAACAAAAGACTTCATAAGTAGTTGGGCTCTGAGTCATAGTTGATAATTTTACCAGAAAATCTAACACATCATCTGGACCCCTGGTTAAAGTGAGAAAATATGAAAGGCACTTAAATCATGGAGTTCTGTTCAAGGTTTAGCTTACAATGGATACACTGGTTACAACAGATGCAACATGGCCTGCAATGTCTAAAATATTAACTATCTGGTTCCTTTCAGAAGATGTTTGCTGATGCTGGATCTAAAGGATTCAGGGGTGGTGGTCCCCATCATATCTCCTTTTGATTCACTTGCCTGGCTCCTGTGGAAAATGGATGAATTCTAGAAGACCACAGACTATCACAAACTCAATGAAATACTATTGTTTACAACAGCTATTAAAGATGCCAGGTGTGGTACTTTTGTTATAGGTAAATCAATGAATTCATACAGCCTTAGGTGCATGGTATAGCCATTGGTTCTGTGAATGCATTCTTTTCCATCCCACTCAGATTATAGGACCAGAAGTCATCCAGTGTACATTTACATGGAATGAATCAATATATATTAACAAAGCAGTAGCAGTAGTGAAGCAGAGGAGAGAGAGGCAAAGAGTTTCTTATGGAACTGAATGTGAGAGGGATTGATGATTGTTCCCCAGTGTATATTATTCTCTTCCTCTTTTATAATAGAGTTTCTGAGTTTTAGCAGGCCCCACAGTTGCCCAGCTGAAGAAGACATTTCCCAGCTTCCCCTGTAGCTAGGCATGGCTGCCTGGCAAGGGAAATGTTTGTCTTCTGTATTCTGCACTAAAAAAGAAAGAGGTACTACTTTCACTTACCCCTTTCACTTATTGTGTCCTTTAGAATGAAGATGTGACGGCATGAGCTGGAGCAGGTGTATTAGACCATGCAAAGGAGGCCATTTTTTAACAATGGGAGAGCAACAGGATGTAAGGAGGGTGGACTGGGAATCAATGGAGCCACCATATCAGCCCTGGACTGCATATGCTTATGTTTTTATGTGAGATAGAAAATTAAGACTCATATAACCCATATTTTACTCAGGAGCCTGATTATAAAACATTTCCATAAGAGCCCAGATATGGAGCATCTCATAAACCTAATTTTACTTAAAAAATCTTCACTAATGTAAAAGGTAATTTTATTGCCACAATCTCTAGGCATCATTATTTAAATGCATTATTAATGTTTACTACATTACAACTTTAGGTAGAAAAATCAGTCAAATTATTATATGGTACTGGAGTTTATCATACATATTTTTAAGCAAAGATTCTGATAAATGTATTATATAATACAAAACCATATTATATGAATAATAGGCAAAACAATGCTTAATCTGTTAGGAAATTCCTCCTGTCCCCCTCAAAAACAGCATGTTTGTGGCTTATTGCCAGAAACAGATTTAGTTCCCACAGGTTCGATACACTGTGCTTTCTTTAAATGCTTATGATTATGCTTTCAACCTTAGAAATCTGTTTAAAAAAGTTGACTAGTCTTTTCTTTATTTATAATTTAAAGTGTAAGTTAGTTAATCCTGAATTGACAATGTAACAAATATATAGGCAGAGCTGGTCTCCAACAGGGATAACTTTCAGATGTTTGAATGATTGTTTTTTCTATGCTAAAGTCAGACATAAGGACACAAAATTCTTTTATCGTTAGAGTCATTTAATACCTAACCGTTAAGAAAGAGAAATAAATAAAAGGTGCTTCTACTTTTCATATGAAACACTTTGCTTTTTCTGGTATACTTAAAAGAGTGATCAGACTCTCAGGAGACTGTTGCCTGGGGTTTGACCGTGTTCTTTCAAACTCCATTTTTCAAACTTTAGAGTTTTCTCATGATGTGTTAATTTTGTGGTGTACCAAAAAATTTTTGAAAAGTTTAATTCAAACTCCATTTATCTTAATTATAGAAGTTCTTGCATGGTCTTCTGCCCAGAGTATTATTTGCTCCTTCTACAAAAACTAGAGAGTAATTTTTAAAGAAGCAACATGATCATTTAATATAGATGCTATATTGATAAAATCTAGCTTACTTTCTGAGTTTTCAATATGCACCATAAAAGCAGTGTTTAGCAGCTACAGATATGATATTCAATTAAGCATTGAGAATTATGTGAGTAATTTAGGTGTTAGAATTAACCCATAATATAAAAATATTGCAGAATTCATTTTTAATGTTTTTAGAAAGTTTATATCCACATATGCAAGTTAATTTTTTAGGATATAATGAAGAATAAAGGAAATAGAGTAGATACATATGATTTCAATCTACAGTCACCACATTTCTGAGTTATTATTTGGAGATCATAATTAAAAACAACTGATCATGTAAATTCATTTTTATTAATTTATTGTAATGATTAAATAGATGACATGATGGCTTGTTTTGTTTCTCTTTCTGGCTTGGGCTCTCTTTTGTGTATTAGCTCCTAAGTTAATAATAGAAGCAGTTCATATTTTCAAACACTAAGGGAGTTATTCTTGTCCAGTTATGAATCAAGCTAAACTGTGCAAACTAAACAGTTGCCAATGACAATTTTGAAAAGAGTGAGAAGTTAGGGATTAGGTATGTCCTAAGGAGGATTTCATAAATGGGTACATGCTGCACAGCATTCAAAGGTGACCAGATGGATGAAGGACTAGAAGGTACTAAAACTTCCACAGTTTACTCCTTACCTACTTTATATACAATGTGGTAAGTCAATATTTGAAATAGTTTTCCATTGGTTTAAAGTGAAAGCTGAGCATCATAAGAATCTAAAAGATTGCTCTCAGGGACAGTAGCTCATTTTATTATTTTACTCTACCATAAGCATGGACAAAAGGAAGATGGTAGATAAGGCTCTTCTCCATTTTAAGAAATGACAATACATTTTCTGACATTTACAGTGAAGCTAGAGATAGAGAATTCTTCTAACAGTTATAGATTTGGGGATTAAAAGTAACAGAAAACTGAATTCAAACTGTATTAAGTAATAAATGGAAATTGTTTACATAGATGAGAAGTCCCGTGGAGCTAAAGGAAGCTTTAGAAGTGATTTGATCAAAACTTCATGCAATTCCATTTATCTAAATTATATTAGCCTTATCTGCTTTGTCTCAGACTGGTTTCCTTTATGGTCACAAGATGATTCTTAAAAGCACTAGCGATTACATGCTTATCACCTTTATCCTCAGAAAAAGTGAAACTTCCTTCCAACAACCATTGAACAATTGTCCTGAGCTTTATTCTTGTTGGATGAACCCCGAGACATTTCATATGGTTAGAGGACAGCTGTGATTGACTTAGGGCTGTGTTCCCTCCTCCCATCCCATCCCCCAAAAACTGTGGCAAGGAGGTTGGGAGTAATTGCTGGCTTATACCAAATGGGACTTACTCTGGAAAGGGGTCAATATTAACTCAATCTACCTGAATGCTACACAATGGGGAAAATGCATGTTTTTGATAATTACTACCAGGTCATCTGTAGTATACCTTTTTACTGTAATTAGCAAATATCTTCTTTCTACCTATAACATGTGTTAGCTTCATCTGGAGTTTCTTATGGTCTATTAACCAATGAGAAATTATCTACTCCCCCCAAAATGCAAAATGCAATAAAAGAGAAAAGACAAAGTAATTGCAATAAAAACTCCCAACTAAAAACAGGAAATTTGGAAGCATTGCACAGTGGTCAGTGATCCCTGTCACATTCTGTAAAGAAAAAGAGTGAGGACTCCTGGCTGGCAGTGGTGCATGTTCTTTGGGCAGCTACTGTTTTGCTCTGTGTCCTTTATGGCCCCATCTGATATGGTCGTTGGTGAAGATGTTTTTTTCAGAAGGTTACGCTATTTTGGCAGCTCATTTCCTATTGAGTTGAGTATACAGATATAAGGATTAAAAAAACCAGGCTATTATCAATCAGGCTTGTAGTTTATAAACCAATATATTTTCCTTTTAATATTAGTTTTTTAGAAAAACTATTTGTTTCTTGTTAATTTTTATAGGCAGGTAACCATGGCCAGAGACCATGGCTAGTTCAAATTTTTACATCTTGGAATTTCTATTTCCTTCATGCCCTGCCAGTCTGAATTTAGTTAACAGCAAATAAACTACACAACAGGTCTAGTTAACATCCATACCACACACTATTACAGTTTCTTTTCTTGTGATGGGAACTCCTTCCCTGCAGTTTTATTGAGAAATATTTGACATACATCACTCTATAAGTTTAAGGCATACAGCATCATGGGTTGATTTATACATGTTTTAAAACAATTATCACAATAGGTTCAGCTAATAGCCATCTTCTCATATAGATACAATAAAGAAAAAACAAATTTTCTCCTTATGATAAGAACTGTTAGGGGTAATCTCTTACCAGTTTTCTTATGTATCATACAGCAGTGTTAGCTATAGTCATCATGTTTATATTATATCCCTAGTACTTATTTATCTTAAAACTGAAAGTTTTTACTTTTTGACCACCTTTATCTAATTCCTACTCCCCTCAACCTCTGCCTGCAGTCTCTGGTAACCACAAGTCTGATCTCATTTCTTTGCTTGCTTGCTTGCTTGCTTGCTTGCTTGCTTGCTTGCTTCCTTCCTTCCTTCCTTCCTTCCTTCCCTCCCTCCCTCCCTCTCTCTCTCTCTCTCTCTCTCTCTCTCTCTCTCTCTCTCTCTCTCTTTCTTTCTTTCTTTCCTTTCTTTCTCTCTCTCTCTCTCTCTCTCTCTCTCTCTCTCTTTCTTTTCTTTCTTTCTTTCTTTCTTTCTTTCTTTCTTTCTTTCTTTCTTTTCCTTCCTTCCTTCCTTCCTTCCTTCCTTCCTTCCTTCCTTCCTTCCTTCCTTCCTTCCTTCCTTCCTTCCTTCCTTCCTTCCTTCCTTCCTTCCTTTCTTTCTTTCTTTCTTCCATATAAGTACGATCATACAGTATTTGTCTCTCTGTCTGACTTATTTTACTTACTGTAATGCCTTCAAGGTCCATCCATGTACTTGTAAATGGTATGATTTTCTCTTTTTATGGCTGAATAGTAGTCCATTTTCTGTATATACAAAACTCTCTTAACCATTCATTCACTGATAGGCACTTAGGTTGTTTTCATATCTTAGCTATCGTAAATAATGTTGTTATGAACATGGGGGTGCAAATATCTTTTCAAGCTACAGTTTTGTTTCCTTTGGATATGCTCCCAGAAATGGAATTGCTGGATCATATGGTAGTTCTATTTTTAATTTTTGAGGACGCTTTATATTGTTTTCAATAGTAACTGTACCAATTTATAATCCCATCCACAAGGGTTCCCTTTTCTCTACATCCATGCCAGCATCTATCTCTTGTCTTTTTGATGATGGTCATTCTAAAAGGTTTTAGGTGATGTCTCATTTTAGTTTAATTTGCATTTCCCTAATGACTATGGATATTGAGCATCTTTTCATGTACCTGTTGGTCTTTTATATATTTATTACCTACACACTATACATACCTCCACATCTAAAACAGGCAAGGAAATACATCCAAAAGTACATGTCCCTTTTTCTGGGACATACTTTAGTTTTTTTTTAGCTTGGCCAATTTCTACTGATTCTTTAAGACTCATCTTGAGCTTTACATTTTATGAGGAATATTTTCTGTTTAACATGATTGAATGAGGCCCTTTTCCTCCACATTTAAAAAATAATCTTGAGAGGACTTCCGGCCAAGATGGAGGCTTAGACGGACACGCTAGGTCTCCCTCTACAACTAGAGAGGAATACAACTACTTCAAAACAAAGGATAACTAGAAATTCCAGAAAATAAAACTACACGGAAGTCCAACATATGAAGTTATAAACCAGCGGTGCCATTTGGGCAGGTAAGAGTTAAAGAGGGCAGTGCTGTTTGCGGTCTCACCTGGACAACAGCGGGCGGTGAGGAATCCCGGATCCGTCAAGCCCCTGGCGGTGCGCGACCCCGGCGAGGAATCCCGGCGGCCAAGCCCCTGCCGGTGAGCGACTCCGGCGCTGGGGAGAGCGGCTGCCGCATCGCCTTGAACAGTGAGGCCCAGGGGGGCGGGAGGACGGACCCCGGTCTCCTAGCTGAATAACTGTGTGAATCCATCTTGGACCCCTGCCCCCAAAGAAAGCACCACAGGGCTGCGAAATAGGTCGCGGACAGGCAGGCGCCGGCCGGTCGCTGATTTGTGACGCGTACACAGGCACTGCCCCCGACAGCTGGCCCAAGAAAACAAAACTCATCTGTCAAAATGAGGCAGACAACTATAGAAATACCGGTGACACAACTCACCAGACAGCAGATAGAGAACCTGACAGATGAACAGATAAGAAACCTGTCAGAGGTTCAGTTCTGGGCCATTGTTAACAGATGGCTTACAGAATTCACAAAAGAGCTGGAAAAAGATATGAAAGAAGCGAAAAACTTTCATAACGAAAGGAACAAAACCGCATACGAGACAGAAGGAAAGGAAATAAAATCCAGAGTTCATTTCAACAAACTGGAATATGGAGAAGGAACAAGCAGTCAACCAATGCATCGAGAGGAAATGGGAAGCAACAATGAAAGGATCAGAAACCTCTGGGACAGTTATAAAAGGCCCAACATAAGAATCATTGGTTTGCCAGAGAATGAGGAAGATGAACTAGAACTTGAAAAATTGAGTGAAAATATAATAAAGGAGAACTTCCCAGTCTTGGGGAAGGGAATAGACTTGCAGGTCCAGGAAGCAAGGAGAGTTCCCAAGAGACTGGACCCAGGGAGAACCACTCCAAGACACATTATAATCAAAATGTCAAAAATTAAAGATAAAGAGAGAATCTTAAAAGCAGCAAGAGAGAAGAAAAGAATTATGTACAAAGGGGTCCCAATTAGACTATCAGCTGACTTCTCAAGGGAAACCCTACAGGCAAGAAGAGACTGGCAAGAAATATTCAAAGTAATGAAAATCCAAAACCTACAACCACGAATACTCTACCCAGCGAAATTGTCATTCAGAATAGAAGGACAGAGAAAGTGTTTCCAGGACAAAATAAAACTGAAAGAGTTCATTAGATCCAAACCACTGTTATATGAGATGTTAAAGGGACTGGTTTAAAAAAAACAGAAGCTAGGGAGATGAAACAAAGGCAAACTAAATAGGCAACGAGAGTGGAAAAGGAACTGTGGGTACGGGAAGCAAATTGGGGGGAGGTCAACAGGGAGGGGGAATGGGGAAAGGGAGGGAGATGATATAGGAATTGGGGATCAAGGTAGGAGGGAATGGAATAGACGGAGAGAGGTTGGGAGGAACTGTATGCACAACTAATGGACATAATCTAAAAGGGGGGGACAACTGGAGGGAGGGGGGCCACCGGGTGGAGGGGAGCAGAGGGAAGGGAAATTGGCACAAATGTAATATTTTAATCAATAAAACATTAAATCTGGAAAAAAAATAAATAAATAATGTTGCTATAAAAAATAATCTTGATTTTGATGCTTATTATCATTCTAATATCTCATTTGATTGTCTATATCTTTCTTAAAACTTGATCCTCTTGAGAGTAGGAACATGGTTTTCATCTTAGAGGGTCACAACTTACTAGCATAACAGACCTGTAGATACATATACAAAAAAGGTAAATAATCAAACAAGATAGCTTATGGAAGGTACCCTGAAAAGTAAAAGAGTTATAAATTCTAGAGGAGATAAGAAGAGTCACTATGAAGAAATTAGGACACTTATTCATTGTTGATGAGAATGTAAAATTGTACAGTCACTTTGAAAATAATCTAGCAGTTTCGCAAAAGGTTAAACATAATGTTACCTATGACCCAGCAATTCCATTTCTAGGTATATACCCAATAGAAATGAAAATATATGTTGACCGAAAAGTTTCATATTAATGCTCATGGAAGCATTCTTCACAATAGCCAAAAGTGCAAACAACTAAAAAACAATTAAAATGCCCATCAGTTGATGAATGTATTAATAAACTTTGAAAACACGATGCAAAGTGAGAGAAGCTCGTTATAAACTAATACATATTGCATAATTCCCTTCACATGAAATGTCCAAAAGCTCAAATCTACCTTGACATAAATGTCCAAGTGCTCAAATCTACCTTGACATAAAGTGGATTAGTGGTTGCATAGAAATAAAGTGGGAGATGGGAGGAATTTAGCTGACTGACCAACTGTATAAGGATTTGTTTTGAGGTTATGAAATGTTCTAAAATGGATTGTTTTGTTGGATGTAGAGCTCTGTGACTATATGAATTGTACATTTAATGCTGGAGGTTGCTGCTGATCTCAGAGATACATATGCATTTGCATGTGACTAATGTTGAGCCATAACATTCAAGCTAGTCATGACCTTGAACCTATGCACCCGATACATGTAACAATATTTAAGAAAAGAGTTTGTATTTCTCAGATCAGCCATGACCTCCACAGGGTTAATAAAAAATAAAAGGCACAGATTACTGTGGGGAGAGGAGAAAGATTTTATGGACATGGCAAGATTTGAATTCACCGATAAACAAATGATGTGAAAAGTTGGGCAGCTCTGGCTTTGAATCCTGCTTGCCACTTGGTCAAATTACTCTCCCTTATGTTTGTATCTTTATCTAAAAAGTTAATATATTAGTACACTTACTTTTGAGGATTATGGTAGTGACAAATTAGATAATGGATTTGTATGCTAACGACAGGCACATAGCAAGTGCTCAATAAAAATTAGCTTCTATTAACAGAAATCAGAAACCTGTTTATTGAATATTATTAAGTATAGGTGGGATAAACTGAGCATGTAGATCTATTAGTGGAAACACCCAGAAACTCATCTGATGTTTCCAGCACAAAGAGATAGGAGACATAGAATTATATGAAGATAATTTTACTCTGTTTAAGAAACATTTATTTTATACCTTTCTTCTAACTGCTAGACACCATGCTAGATTGTTGGAGATACAAAGGCAAATGAGAAGTAGATTGCCAAATATACAAAGGAGAAATGGTCTTTGACTTCTTGGTGGTCAAGTAGATAGGTAAACAAATATGTGTAAGAAAGTGGAGTATTTCCTATAACAGAAATCTGTTTGCTCTGTACACAAAGTAGGAAGTCACAGGAAAAGGGGTGCAGAAGAGGTGATGCTTGTGTTCCACACCGAAACTGCTTGCTAACCACTTGATCCAACACTTACTGGAGGGCTGTCAGGATTCCTTTTTGACATATGCCATCTGCAGTACAGAGCAGAGATTATTACTGGTTTGAGCAAGTTTTGCTCTACACAAAGATGAGAAAATAATGTTCCCCAAAATGCTAAAGAATGCCTGTTATACAATTAACGTGAATATTCCAGAGACTTAAGTTTGTTCCCAGGTTACCTGTGTTTCTTAATAGATTTTAAACTCCGGAAAACACAGATCTTGAGTGGATCTTGTTCACTCTTGGATTGCCACAACTTGGCTTAGTACATGGTATACACTCATAAAAATTGTTCAATAGCCCTGGCTGATGTGGCTCAGTTGGTTGGAACGTCGTTCTGTACACCAGAAAGTTGGAAGTTCCATCCATGGTTGGGGGCATATGGGAGGCTACCAGACAATGTTTCTCTCTCACGTTGATGTTTCTGTCTCTGTCTCTCCCTTCCTCTCTCTCTAAAATCAATAAACATATTTAAAAAATTGTTTAATAAATGTTCTCCAGATCCCTCCCATGTCAAAATGGAATAATCTTTAACAAGTGGCCTGCTAGTTGACTGTTTTCAGCAACTATTGAGAGTCTGAAATGGACCAAGAAAAATCTATATAACCATGCTTTCTTGCAAATAAAACTCTTAATCAGTTTTGTCATTCTCTTTTCTTTTCTCCCAGAAAAACTATTTGCTTGAAGGCTTAGAAAAAAGGGGGTAGCTTGGTAGCTGAAAATAAACTGTCTCTGAAACAGAGATGGCATGTATAACTCGCTGTGCTCTGGAGCTGAGGACAAGAAGCAATTGTAGAGCAGAGTTCTTTGAAGTCATGCATGATAGTATTGGTCTGGAGAGGCTCTTGGTTTAGGTGCATTCCAAGTGGTGGAGAGTTCATATATGCAAAGATGAGATGGAGCAGCTGCCTGGTTAATGGTTTCTTGAGCACTTAGCTACATATCACACACTTAGCTCAGTTCCAGTTCTTATTGTACTCTGCTTGGAGGTGGTGAAAGATTAGGCCCAGCTCTTCCAAGAACAATTCTAGAGTCCCAAATGGGAGTGTCATTTGGGGATGGTTTTATTTGCATGGATTAGGCATAGAAACAAGGCCTGCCACTTAGGTTGTAACAAACAGGAGGCCGCTCCTGAGTCACCCCCTTTCAGAGGGCATCCCTCTGCCGACCACTCAAGCCAGGAGTGCATGGGCTGAGAGCATGCATGGTACCCTCAGCTCTGGCCTCAGCCTGGGACCACGTGACTCTCATGTTGCGTTGAGTGACGCGCCGCAGCATTGGGCGGGTCTGAGCGGAAATCAACTTCCGGGGGCAGAGGTGTTTGAAGCCGGGCAGTGTGCGGGCTACCCCAACTCGTGTGGCTAGGGTCGCGCGCAAGGTGTGCGCTGTGGGTCTGTGTGCTGGGGGGTGGCTCTCCTAACTGCGTAGCTCAGCGGCGTGACAGCAGCAGCGGCGACGGCGGCGGCGAGAGGGAGCAGGGAGCAGGTAAATGGACGCTCGCCCTCTGGGCCTGGGTTTGGGTACCCGGGCCGCTCGAGGCAGGAGGTACGCCTGGAGGCGCCTTGGGCGCAGGTCGGGGGTGCCCCACCCGGGTGGGGAGCGCTGCCCGCCTGCTCCGGCCTCGTCCCCGGAGGTCGCCGGGATCCGAGTCGGGGGCGTGGCCCGCCTCCTGCTGGAACCCAGCCTTGCTCCCCCCACTCTCGCAGGGAGTGCCCACTTGCACTTGCTGTCGCCGGCAGGTTTCGGCTCCTGCACGTTTCAGAATCGAATGCTTTCGGAAGTCTGCGCCCAAGTACACGTGATTATTGTGTCACAGAAACTCCCACCGAACCGAAAGTGATCCTTGTCGAGTTTTCACCGATCGCGCCTGGTTTATGTTTCCCCTTCTACTTTGCCAAGTCCACCGGGGCAAAAAGTCTACTGTGTCCGTCAGCAACTTGTTGCAATAAAAGTGGCATTTCAGGGTTAAGGCAAGAGGCAGTACGTTTCCAAGTAGTGAGGCATCCTTCATTCCCATTAGTGCGCCCCCTTTCCCCACAATAAAGATGTTTTTCCATCTGCCCTTGTTGTGTACCGCGGAGGGAAGTTTTGGACCTCAAACCTCTTTCTCGGGCTTCACTGTAAGGAGTGGCAACTCTATTAAAAGCTCACTGAGTGTTTTTTTGGTAGGATGATGATGTTGCTGCTGCTACTTTCTCTCACTTGCTTCCCTGATGAGACTTGGGGCAGAGCCTTGATTTCCTGGAGGGTAAAGTTCTGGCTACAGTTATTGGTGACTCAGCGGCTCCTTATGAATTCCTCCTCTTTTACTTCCCTCCTCCTCTGAACTGGGCAGATGCTGATGCCACTTTCCTCTTTAAATATCAGGGAGGCAGTTGGATGATGGGTTTTGGAAATAGTTTGCATGTTCTTCGGTGGAGTGATTGGGGTGGGCTGACATTTCATCTTGTTATTGCGATGGGCTAACTTTTCACCCAACAATTTAAGGCAAAATACTCAGAATAGTTAGTTCGGTGGGATGACAGGGCCTGTCTATAAATTATTTATTTTCTGTGCCATAGGAGAGCTCTACTCTTCTAACCATCCCATTTGCCCTCTGCTACAATTTCTGCTGCATTCAGGGCTGGGATTAGGGCTTTACTGTTCCTGTTAGGTAAATGGAGCAGGGAGGAGCCACTGAGGGCACACCTATGTGGTGCTGGGTAGCCCATAAATTGTGTGGCTGAGAATTGCCCTGGTTACAAAGTTTGGTATCCTCCAAGCAGGCTAAGAGGTTGTTCTGTGAGCTGGGAAATCTTACTATGAGCTGGTTTCTTAGCAACAGGATAAGCCAAATGGAGTAAACATAAAGAAAACAAAAGTGATGAAACTTACAACTTACCTCTTAACGTTTATTAAATGGAAAAATGTATCTTTTAATTGGAGTGATCAGCTCAAAACTAAAGAACTTTTTACTTTAATCATTTTAATACTTAATACCAGACAAAAAGAAAGTGCAGAAAAGTCATCACAGAAGGGATACCACCTTTTTGGAGGGCAGTAAAAAAAAGAATAGAGATGGTTACCAATTTAGTTGGTCTGAAAAGTGGACAGATAGGAAATTGCCTAATAAGAGGCATTTTATCTTGTACCTCTAGGTGTAGGTGTAAGATTTGTAAAATATATAAGATTGTTATGAATAAAGAAAGCTCTTTGAAGGTTTATCGCCCTTCTCTTGATAGCAGACGTTGGGATGGGAGTGCATTGGAAGGAGAGTGTTTAGGTAAGTTGTTTCCAAATTCTAGCTCATGATCATAGTGCTCCTTTATCACCCGTTCCCTGTGACTTTTGGCCTTTCCTGAAAGTTCATCAAGTTTTCTTATTTTTCTGACTAAATAATGAGAATTTTTAAAAGGTACCTATCTTTAGATTAGCTCTTTGTATTAATACCTGTTTTTTTTCTTATTTATGAATGGTAAATCAGTTTTTTTGATTTGCAATATTTCTAAGGATTTTTGGTTTTCTTACTGTGTCTCCCCAATCCCACACCCAGTAAGCTGATTTAGCTCATTTAATTTGATGTATATATTTCAAAGGGTAGCCTTGTGTCTTTTAAAATTTAGATTTATTGAGGTATAATATACAAGTTAAAAATCAGTTTTAGTATCTTGTTCTATAAACTTTAACAAGTGCATATAGTCGTGTAAATCTTCTTTGGTGAAGTGTTTCTTCAAATCTTTTGAGTATTTTAATTTTTTTGCTTCTGCATTTTATTCAAGCTTTATTAAGATATTGGCATATAACATGTAAGTTTAAGGTATACAGTGTGCTGATTTGATGCACATATATTTAGCAAAATGATTGCCATGATCAGGTTAGTTACACCTCTGTCCCCTCACATAATACATAATTACCTGTGTTTTTTGTTGTGATAGTATTTAAGATCTACTCTCTTAAAAAAAATTTCAATACTGTACATAGTACAGAATTGTTATAGTCATCATGCTGTCCATTAGATCCCCACAACTTATTCATATTATAGCTGGAATTTTTTACCCTTTTCCCTTATTCCCAGTCATTGGCAACTACCATTGTACTTTCTGTTTCTATGAGTTTGGATGTTTTTGTAATCTACCTTTAAGTGATGTCTTACAGTATTTCCCTTTCTCCATCTAACTTATTTCACTTAGCAAAATGCCCTCAAGTTCTATTCATGCTGTTGCAAAAGGCAGGATTTCTTTCTTTTTTATGGCTAAATAATATTTCTGTGTGTGTGTGTCTATATATATTTATCTCTAAATCATATATATATATATATTATCTAGCCATCTACTTTATGGACACTTAGGTTGTTTCTATCTTGGCTTTTGTGAGTAATGTTGCTATGATTATGCGGTGCAGATATCTCTGAAACAGTGATTTCATTTCCTTTGGATAAGTACCAAAAAGTGGGATTCTTAGACCATATTGTAGTTAATTTCTCTCTATGTCTGTTAACACTTGCTTTATGTATTTAGATACTCTTATGTTGGATGCATAAATATTTACAAATATTATATCCTGTTATTGGATTGACCACTTTATCACTGTGTAAGGTCCTTCTTTGTCTTCTGTTAAACTATTTTTTAAAAGTCTGTTTTGTCTGGTAGAAGTATTGCTACTCCAGCTTTTTTATTGTTTTCATTTGCATGGAATATCTTTTTCTTTCTGTCCTTTCACTTCAGACTGTGTGTCTTTAGATCTTAAGTGAGTCTCTTGTAGACAGCATATAGATGGATTTTATTTAATATTCATTCTGCTACCTATGTCTTTTTGTTTGGAAAATTTAGTCCATTTACATTGAAAGTAATTATTGATAGGTATGTATTTATGGCCATTTTTGTTCATTGCTTTCTGGTTGCTTTTGTTCTATGTTTCTTTCTTCTTCTCTTGCTCTCTTCCCTTGTGGTCTGATGACTTTCTTTAGTGTTATATTTAGTTTCCTTCCCTATTATTTGTGTGCAGCTATTATAGGTTTTTTGTTTGTGGCTACCATGAGGTTCATATATTATAACACACACACACACACACACACACACACTCTGTTAAACTTGACCGTCAGCTAAGTTTGAACACATTGTAAAAGCACTACATTTTTACACCCCTCTCCCACACATTTTATGTTTTTGAGGACATCTTTTATATCCTTTTTTTGTATATCCTTTAATATAATCGATTTTACTACTTTTATCTTTTAACCTTCATACTAGCTTTATGTGATTACTCTAGTACCTTTACTGTTTGTTTACCTTTACTGGTGAGATTTTTTTTCTTTTATATATTTCTTATTTCTAGTTATGGCATTTTGTTTTAAGCTTAAAGAATGCTCTTGAATGTGTCCTGTAAGGCCAGTTTAGTGGCAATGAACTCCTTTTACTTTTGCTTTTCTGGGAAATTGTCTATCCTTCAATTTTGAATGATAATCATTCTTGGTAGAGTAATCTTGGTTGGAAGTTTTTTTCATTCAGTACTTTGAATATATCATGCCATTTCCTTCTGGCTTACTAAGTTTCTGCTGAAAAATCAGTTGATTTTCTTATTCAGGGTTCTTTGTACGTAACTAGTTGTTTTTCCTTGCTGCTTTTAAGATCCCTTTTTACTTCTAACTTTTGACATTTTAATTATAATGTATTTTGGTATGGATCTCTTTGGGCTTATCTTATTTGGGACTTTTCTGTGCTTCCTGGACCTTGATGTTTGTTTTCTTACCCAGATTAGAAGGTCTTTAAGTAGGTTTGCAACAGCTTTCTCTTTCTCTCTTTTCCTTCTGGGACACCTATAATGCGAATATTGAAAGGCTAGATATCTTACAAGTCCCTTAAACTATCTTCATCTTTTTTTTTTTTTTTTCAGCATCCAAAATCTTTTTAATAACAAGGTAGGATCTGGGGTTAGTTTTTGTAGCCTCGGCTGGCCCTCCGGCCTCGTGTGCGCTCGAACTTCCTGCCCTTGGATCGGACGTAGGGCTTGGTGTGGCTGTGAGGGGTTCCGGGGGCCTTGCCGAAATGCCTATACACCTCTCGGCCCTTGCGAGGACCGGAAAGCAAGATGGTGCCACAGCCCTTGGGGGAGTCCAGGGCCAGCTGGTCAAAGGTGAGGATCTTGCCCCCAGCCTTGAGGATGCGGCTGCGGGCGCGGCTGCTCATACGAAGTGCACAAACCTTCAGTTTGGGCACCTCCTGGATTCGCACGTCATCGGTTATAGTCCCGACAACCACAGCAGTCTTTACCTCACGGCCAGGAAGCTTCATCTTCCGGATCATCCGGGAAAGGGACAGAGGCGGCCGGTTGGTGCGATTCATGAACAACCTCTTCAGCACCACTTCGTTGAAGGTGGAGTTGGTTCGTCTGGCCAGGAACCTGTATAGCTTAACCAACAGCCTTAGGTAGATGTCCTGGCTCTTGGGCTCCTTGCGCCGAACTTCTCGGTCTTTGTTGTGGCGGATGTTGACTCCCATGATGCCGCCTTCTGCTCCACCACCCTATCTTCATCTTTAAACATTTTTTTTTCTTTTTTATCCTCACCTGAGGACTTTTTTTTTTTTTTTTCATTGTTTCTAGAGAGAGAGGAAGAGGGAAAGGGGAGAAACATCAAAGTGAGAGAGAAACATTGATCAGCTGCCCTCTTGTTTGCGCCCTGACATGGAATTGAACCTGCAACCTGGGTATGTGCCTAGACTGGGAATCAAACCATTGACCTTTCAGTCTATGGGACGACGCTCAAACCAAGTGAGCCACATCAGCCAGGGCATAAATTCTTTTGTTTTTATTTTGTTGTTCTTTTTGGGTGATTTCTACTACCTTGTCTACCAGGTTGCTGATTTTTTCTTCTGTATCATCTAGTCTGTTATTGATTCCCTCTAGTGATATTTTTAGTTTAGTTAATTGTATTATTCAGCTCTGTGTGTTGTGTTTGGTACTTTCTCATTTTTCTGTTTCTTTTTTGAAGTTCTCACTATGTTCATCTATTCTCCTGAGTTTGATGAGCATGTTATGACCATTACTGTAAACAAAATAATAATAAACAGCCCTGGCTGATGGCTAAGTTGGTTGGAGCATTACCTGATACACCAAAGGGTTGCGGGTTTAATCCCTGGTCAGGGCACATACCTAGGTTGTAGGTTCAATCCCCAGTCAGGGAGGGACCCAATCTATGTTTCTCTCTTACATCGGTGTTTCTATATCTCTCTGTAGAGAGCTAGACTCCACTCTTAAAGGGATTGCACACACACCCATTCACATGGGGACTCAGTGCAAAAAGCAGCAATTTGAAAGCAGCCTAGACCATTCTTACTACCCTTTCTTCAATAATTTTTTTTTTGTCAAAAAAATCAGTTAACTGTATGTGTGAATCTATTTTTGGGCTTTTAATTCTCTTGCATCTGTCTGCGTGTCTTCTTTGGCTAAAACCACATTGTCTTCATTCGTGTAGCTTTATAGTTTGTCTTAAAATTCTCTTGTTTCTGTTTATCTGGGGAAGTCTTAATTTTCTCTTAATTTTTGGAGATCCGTTTTGCTGGATATAGAATTCTTAGTTGACAATTTTTTTTCTTCACTCTTTAAATGTATCATCCCACTGTCTTCTGACCTTCATGGTTGTTTGTGAGAAATCTGATTAAAATCTTACTGTGTGTGGGTTTCTTGGAAATGATGAGTTGCTTCTCTTTGCTTTCAACATTTTTTCTTTGTTTTTGGCATTTGAAAATTT
Source organism: Furipterus horrens (assembly GCF_987537825.1). Classification (NCBI taxonomy): domain Eukaryota; kingdom Metazoa; phylum Chordata; class Mammalia; order Chiroptera; family Furipteridae; genus Furipterus; species Furipterus horrens. Next base: position 37,622,145 of record NW_028327174.1, read on the forward strand.
GGTTGTGATAGGTTGAAGTGTAGATCTCTTTAAGTTTATTCTACTTGGAAATATAGATTAATGTTTTCTATCAATTTTTTCTAGCATTATTTCTTCAAATATTCTTTCTGCACGTTTTCTCCTCTCTTTCTGGTACTCCCAATATGCATAAGGTATATATGGATAAGCCTGATGGGTTTCCACAGGTTTTTGATGCTCTATTTATTTTTCTTTGTTCTTTTTTCTCTCTGTCCCTCACATTGGATAATCTCAATTGACCTATCATAAAGTTCACTGATTCTTTCTTGTATCTGCTCAAATGTGCCATTGATGCCTTCTAGTGAATTTTTCATTTCGGTTAGTGTACTTTTCTACTCTAGATTTTCTATTTATTTCATTTTTATTATTTCTATCTTCTCATTAGTATTTATGTTGTGATAAATTTTTATACTTTTCTTTAGTTATTTCGGTATAGTTTCCTTTAGTGATTTGAGACTGTATCTATGAACATATATAATGTAGTTGATTTTAATGCCTGTGTCTAGTAAGTCTGTGTTTCCTCAGGAGCAATTTCTATTGACTGCTTTTTCTTCCCTCTGTGTTTGGGCTATATTTTCTTGTTTCTTGTATATCTATTTCATAATTTTAGTTGAAAATTAGACATTTAAAAAAAATTTTAATTTTCAACTCAGGAAATCAGATTTTTTCTCTTCCTCATCATTTGTTATTGTTGCTCTTTGTTGTTGGTAATGTTGCTGTTTGCTTGTTTAAGGACTTTTCAAGCTCTTCATGTTAACTGTGTATTCTTTGTCTTGCATGGTCATTGAGTATTATTAGCTGTTATATTGGGTTGGCCAAAAAGTCTCTTTAGTTTTCTTCTGTAAAATAACTTCACCAATAATTTTATTGATTTGGATATTTTGAATTATGTCATTTATCTGCTGAGTGGTATTACATTGATTGTTCTCAGTGTCTTGATTTGATCGCTTTCCACTTCAACTGGTCTACCTGACTTTGGAACATTATCCAGCAAGAAGTCTCCAGCGCAAAACTTCACAAACCACATTTGACATGTTTGATCAGTCACAGCACCTTCTCCATACACTGCATAAATCATTTTTTATTTGTTTCAGTTGAGTTTTTACCTTTCTTGAAATAATAAAGTATAATATGCTGAAAGTTTTGCTTGTTTTCTCTCACCTTCAATATTAAAATGGTTATACAAAAATTAACCAACTTTGATAAGTTTTTTTTAATGCATGTTGATCTGATAGCTGTCACAATACAGTCTAACAAAATTGTTTTGAATGAAGTTAAAGAAAACCAGTTAAGTGCTACTAGAGCCATCTCATGGGAAAAACCAGATGAACTTTTGACCAAGTGAATATTATGCCATTTCATCTTACATAATTAGATCTGTTAAAATGGAGAAAATCATTTGGTAGGGCTGTGAATTATGATTAAAAAGTTATTTGAATGGTCAAAATGATTACTTTGTAGGGGGAAGCAAAGAAACATTTGTCAGACACTTACTATGTGTTATGCCTGAATGTATTACTTGGAGAAATTGAATTTTCTAGTTAATAGGATTTCCTAGTAAAGAAGGAGAACCAGAAGCCCAGGATATTCTTTTGTATTTGACGTGGTGATTATTTCTTATACTTGTGGATTTTAATGCCTAAGTAATTGAAAATAACTGAACTTCCTCCCCACCACCCAGCATTGAACTGACTTAGCATCTTGTAGTCCCCGAGAATCTTGGGAATATTATTTCCAATGCTGTAGAAGAAATTGGGATGATATTTACCTTCAAAACCAATCTGTGGTTATTTTCTTACTTTTGGAATGCATAATTAGAACTGGTATTCTCAGCAGCTGGCAGAGTCTCCATATTGGTTTCCTGACCAGTAGAGCAAAGCCTATGATGATGAAAAGAGGAAAAATGAAGCACTAGAACTGTCTCTACCTAATAAAATAGTGACTAAAAGCACTACCTCATTTCTGGAGGAATTGCAGAGAATAGGACCACCATCAAGGACTTCAAGCATGCATGGTGGTGATTCCTACCACATTTCCCATTCATCAGGTTGGGCTTTTGCAGAAGACAGATGGCGCTTGGGAAGTGACAATTGATTTTCATTAGCCAAACCAATAGATTACTACAATTACAGTTGCTGTGCCAGATATGGTTTTATTGCTTGAACAAATGAACATATCTTCTGGTACTCGGTATGCAGGTATTGATCTAGTACATGTCTTTTTCTCCATCCTTGTGAAAAAGGTCCAATAGAAATGCAGTAGTCCCTCAGTATTTGTGGAGAATCGGTTTCAGGACCACCACTAATATCAAAATTCATGGATGCTCAAGTTCCTTATATAAAAAGGTATCAGATTGCATATTACCCTGTACAGTAGTCCCTCTCTGTATCGTGGTTCACTTATCGCGGCCTCACTGTATCGTGGGATTTTAAAAAATATATTTAATTATCGCGGATTTTTTTGCTACATTGTGGGGTTTTGCGGTACTGTATACATACGTTGTTAAAGTTACATAGGTTTAAGAGTGTAGAATAAATGTAAGGTTCCTACTTTGTGGGGGGGTCTGAAACAATACCCGCGATAAGTGAGGGAATACTGTATTTGCATATAGATTACAACATAATATGGCTAATATCACATTATTCCTGTGACTTCAGCATAGTGTTAAACACAATTCAGATTTAAGTTTTGGTTTTTGAAATTTTCTGGGATTTTTAAAAAATATATTTTATTGATTATGCTATTACAGTTGTCCTATTTTCAACCTTTGCCTGCCCCCCCCAGTACCCCCTCCCCTCCCTCCAGCAATTGCCCCGTCCTTAGTTCATGCATATAAGTTCTTTGGCTTCACCGTTTCCTATATTATTCTTAACATCCCCATGTCTATTTTGTAACAACCAATTATACTTCTTAATTCCTGCACCATTTTCTCCATTCTCCCCCTTCACCCTTTCAGCTGATAACCCTTCAGATGATCTCCATATCTATGATTCTGTTCCTATTCTGGTTGTTTGCCTAATTTTTTTTTTTTTTTTTGAGATTCAATTGTTGATAGTTGTGAGTTTGTTGACTTTTTAATATTCATGGTTTTGATCTTCTTTTTCTTAAATAAGTTTCTTTAACATTTCCTGTAATAATGGCTTGATGATGATGAATTCCTTTAGTTTCACCTTGTCTGGGAAGCACTTTATCTGCCTTCCCATTCTAAATGATAGCTTTGCTGGATAGAGTAATCTAGATTGTAGGTTCTTGCTTTTCATCACTTTGAATACTTCTTGCTAGTCTATTCTAGCCTACAAAGTTTCTTTTGAGAAATCTGTTGATAGTCTTATCAGAACTCCTCTGTAGGTAACTCCCTGCTTTTCTCTTGCTGCTTTTTAAATTCTCTCTTTATCTTTAAACTTTGGCATTTTAATTATGATATGACTTGGTGTGGTCCTCTTTGGGTACAACTTGTTTGGGACTCTGCTTCCTGGACTTGTATGTCTATTTCCTTTGGCAAATTAGGGAATTTTTCTTTCATTATATTTTTCAAGTAAGTTTTCAAATTTTTGCTCTTCCTCTTCTCCTTTTCACATTCCTATGATTCAGATGTTTGCATGTACGGAGATGTCTCAGAGGTTATTAAACCTATCCCTGTTTTTTTTTAAATTCTTGTTTCTTCTTTTTGTTCTGGTTGAATGTTTATCTCTTCCTTTTGTTCCAAATCATTGGTTTGAGTCCTGGCTTTGTTCCCTTCTCTGTTGGTTTTCTGTGGATTATTCTTTATTTCACTTAGTGTAACCTTTATTTTTCCCCCTGATAACCAGTGTTTTGAACTCTGCATCTGATAGGTTGACTAACTCTGTTTTGCTTAACTCTTTTTCAGTGGTTTTATTCTGTTCTTTCATTTGGGCCATATTTTTTTGTCTTCTCAATCTAGCAGCCTCCCTGTGTTTGTTTCTGTGTATTAGGTGAAGCTACTTTTACTCCCTGTCTTAGTAGTGTGGCCTATGTAGCAAAGGCATCTGTAAATTGTGTGATGTGGAGCCTTAGTTCATAGCCAGGGCAGGGCAACATGCTTCACCGATTTGTGTCTGTGTGATGAGGGCTTGGAGAAGGGACAATGCTGCTGCTTGGCTTCTGTCAGTTTGCCCAGTGCTCACCCTGTTTCTAGTCACTTCACCCCCTTCCCATGTGCGAGTGGTGTCTTTCTAGCTGCTGCCCCAGTGGTGAATTCCAGAGGTGGTGGGTTTGTGTAAATTTTAAGAAACATGCTGACCCTTTAAGTGGCAAAAATCAGGCAGTTTCCTCTGCCGCCCAACCCTCACTGTTTTTTACAGCCAGAGGTAATAGGGGTCTATCTTCCCAGTGCTGGAACCCTGGGCTGTGTGGTCTGGCTTGGAGCTGGGATTGCTCCCTCCCAAGTTCTCTCTCCTGTTCGTTCTGCTGCCGCTGCTGCCTTTACCTGACAAGCCACCTCTCCACCCATCTCTGCGACTCTGCCCCTTCTACCCATCTGGATGAATGTGTCTTCTTTAAATCCTTGGTTGTTGGACTTACAAGCAGTTTGATTTTCTGAGTGTTCTCTCTGTTATTAGTTTTGAGATCTTGTTGTAATTCTTTCAGTGGTTGAGTGAGGAGGTGAAGTGTGTCTACCTACGCCTCCATCTTGACTGGGTGGAATTTGTTTTTCAAGTAATTTTGATCCATGGTTGACTCAATACATGGATGTAAAACCCATAGATACGGAGGACTGACTGTATTTTGCTTTCAGCTGGCAAGGTCGGCAGTACAGCTTTACTGTCCTCCCTCTGGGATATATCAACTGTCCAGGCAGGCCTATGTCATAATTTAGATTGCATGAGTCTGTATCACCTTTCTTTTCCACAAGATAATACACTAGTTCATGGCATTGGTGCCATTTAAAAAAAAAAAATTGAGCTATTGAGCAAGAAACAGCAACTACTCTAGACTTACTAGTAAGATATTTGAGTGTCATAGAGAGTAGGAAATAAATATGTCAAAAATTCAGTAGCTTTTTAATCTAAGTGAAATGTCTAGTGGTCCAGTGGTGTGGGGTATGTCAAGCTATCCCGTCTAGGGAGAAAGGTAAATTGTTGCATTTTCCTCCTCCTACAACCATGAAAGGGGTACAGTGCCTGTTTAGTGTGCCCTTTTCAATTTTGGAGGCAACATATTCCTTATTTGGGTGTGTACTCTGGCCTGTTACTGAGTGGTTCAAGAACTGCAGGTTTTGCATGGGACCCAGACCAAAAAAAAGGCTGCAATAGGTACCGGTTTTTTGCAAGCTGCTCTGTCACTTGGATCATGTGATCCTGCAGATCCAATGGTGCTTGAAGTTTCAGTGGCAGATGGAGATGCTCTTTGGAGCTTTTGGCTTAAATGTATTTAGTAAAACTCAGGTATTGTTAGAGCTATTTTTCTTTGAACTTCTATTTTTTTTTTCACCACAGCTTCACTTTACAGTAGTTTATGGAAAATAATCATTATGTCCCTATTCTACTTGTTGAAAACTAAGATGTTAATCGTACACTGGGGAGAGATTCAATGAATATGAAAAATGGAATCCTATCTGCATAGGTACTGCTTAAATAAAAAAAAGAGTGGAGAAATTGTGAATAGCACAAGTCAGTACTTAGTTTGTTTTATTTTATTTTTTTAAGTAAAGGAAACTGAGGGAATAATCATGAAGACTATAGCATTTACCGTTTTATAAAATGTTTTTAGGGAAAAAAGAATGACTGGATATTTTCAGCTTTTAAAAAGCTGGTTAATTACCACACATTCTTTCCATTGTGATTGTGTAGCAATGCTGAGGTCTGGAATCAGGCAAATCATTTCTGAGCTTCCCCCCACCACTTAGTAGCTTCTTTCTCTGTGTCTTTGGTGTTGGATTATATAGCAAGTTTTTCTTGGTTTTCGGGCCTAGAAAATGTATAGTGATTTTCTAAGCAGAGCAAATTGCCATTCCTCCTGCAGTTTAGTTACTTTAACATCATTTGAATAATTCGTCGTCGTCGGCAGCCGTCCGTCTCGAGAGACGATGGTGTAGCTTCTTAAGTGTCTATCTGCACCGCCGAGAATGGCTGTGCAGTCCGACTCGGGAGTGACACGGCATCTGTCTCCTCCCGTGTTGAATCGACATCTTGCGATGACGCTGGAGTGTCCTCTCCAGTGGAGCTGAAGCTACAGAGCCTGGGCAGGGTGATATGGAGGGTCTGCTGTTGCCCATGCAGCAGACCCCCCCTCTCTTCGCAGCTGAAGGGTCCAAGGGAAAGACGGAGTCAATACAGCTTGGCTTCAGGTGCGCCGCAGGAGTTGCCGGTGTTGACTACAACGTCAAACCGCCTTAGGGACTCCGGCTCCGGATTTTCTGTCGGGGTTTACTCCCTTAGCCTTTCCCCTGAAGAGGTATGCCGCAAGGCAGCGGAGGTTTTTTGGAGTCAGAGTTTTCCTTCTCTGATGTACCCTGACTGGAAGATCGAACCAGCGACACTTAGCTCGCAGGCCGACGCTCAATCCACTGAGCTAAACCAGCCAGGGCATATTTGAATAATTAAAAGAATATATATATATATATATATATATATATATATATATATATATAGTGCCTCAAAAATAGCACAGAACTAAGTTATTCTAATCAAGAAGTTGTGTCATCTTTTCGGGTATTATGTGTATTGAACTGTGGCCAATTTTCAACTTTCTAGGAGGAAGACAATTATAAGAATTGAATAAAACACTACTAATGGGTTATATATGTGAAGAAGCTGGGACATGTGTTTGTGTGTGTATGAACTGCAGCATTCTTTTATGTAGTTAAATATTCTTCATTCTTAAAATGAAAAAATGGGCAATTGGTCAGAACATTGCTGTTACAATTACTGTTTATCTGTGTAACTGAAACTGAAATTTATTGTGTGTGTATGCATATATTGAGAAAGAAAGTCATGTAAGAGATGTAAATAGAATGCTACTTTAATTATAAAATATTTTTAGTTTTGGCCTTTTAGAATATTGTTAAGCTAATATAAGCATCAGGAAATCTGTAAAAATGAACGATAGTGAAGGAACCAACACTTAGAAGAATTGCACTTTTGTTCATATCACTACCATTGCTTCAGGTTACTCATAGTGCATGTACCATTTTTTTATAAGAAAATTATGGCCATGCATTAAGTTCTTAACATATTAGTAGGGGACATGTGAAAAGGATCTAGATGATAGTATATTGTGATACTGACAGCAGTGATCTTAGCACAGACCAGGACACATAACTGATAAACACACACATTGGTCCATATGTATATGTTCCAAATTAAATTGCCTGGGAGTATTGAAGTCCTCCAGTTCATTGTTTCCTCTTAATATCCCAGTGTAGTAATAGTTAGCACATCAACCAAGTTTGTGAATGTTTGAATCGTATGTATAATAGCTCTAGGAATTTTTTTAGGACATTTTCTGAAATAGCAATTTTGAATCAACTACCTAATTATATTCATAGTTATAGGTATGCTTCGTATTTTTTTCATTTATTTGAGAAGTTGAAGACAGTAAGCCAATCAAAAAATTAGTGTTTATTAATGAACTATTGTTCTGAGCAAAAAAAGAATGGCAAATTTTTCAGAATGGCTGGAAGAGATGGAATATGAGACTGGACATGTGAACTTGACCCAGATCATTAAGGGACTGTGATTACCAACAGCATAATGAGGAGAAGTTAAGTTTGGGCATGATAAAGTCAATCTGGGCAGGCTGGGTTAATGCCCTTGTTGATTGCTTGGGAAAAAAATAATCAAAACAGTATGTAATCATTTTGTTGTGTAACAATCTGGAAAAATAAGGCTATTGGGGGGCAAAGGGACAAAGGCATGACAGAAAATTTAAAAGTAAGACAGAACTCTGGCAGTGGGACTCAGTTCATTGGATCGTCCTATACACCAAAAGGTTCAATTCCCAGTAAGGGCACATTTTTTTTTTTTTTTTTTTTTTAGAAAGGTGCACTGTGCAATGTGACTTACACTCTTGCCTTTCTTTATTTTTTATTTATTTATTTTTATTTTTGGTTTTTCAATTACAGTTGTCCCCTTTTCCCCCAATTTCTCTCCCCCCCAACCCACCCCCTCTCCTGCAATCATATCCCTCCCCGTTGTCCATGTCCATGAGTAATTTAAACGGGTTCTTTGACTAAACCCTTCCCTTACTTATCCCCCTTCTCTCCCCTCCTCTCCCCCCTGTTGACTGCTATTCTGCTCTTTGTTCTATTTAGTTCCTTTGTTTGTGTTGTTCTTTAGTTTCCTGTATTAGGTGATATCATATGGTATTTTTCTTTCTTTGTCTGGCTTATTTCACTAAGCATAATTCTCTCTAGTTCCATCCATGTTGTTGCAAATGGCAGGAGTTCCTTCTTTCTTTCTGCTACATAGTATTCCATTGTGTAAATGTACCACAGTTTTTTGATCCACTCATCTACAGATGGGCACTTAGGTTGTTTCCAGCACTTAGCTGTTGTAAACAGTGCTGCAATGAACATAGGGGTGCATAAGTTCTTTTGAATTGGTGTTTCAAGATTCTTCGGGTATAATCCTAGTAGTGGAGTCGCTGGTTCAAAAGGCAGTTCCATTTTTAATCTTTTGAGGGCACATTCCTTGGTTGCAGGTTCGATCTGTGGGTTAGATTTCCAGCTGGGGTGCATATAGGAGGCAACCAATTGATGTTTCTTTCTCACATGAATGTTTCTCTCTCTCTAGAATCAACAGACATATCCTTGGGCATGGTCTCAAAGATTTTCTCCACTCTTTTCTTCTAGAAGCTTTTTAGTTTTAGGTTTAGGCTTATTTCAAGTTAATGGGTTTTTGTTTTTTTGTATGATACAATGTAAGTGTCAAGGTGCATTATTCTTCAACAGTTTAAAAACTATTCTTTCCCCATTGTATTATTTTGGGAGCTTTGTGGCATATTTATGTGTCTGTTTCTGGACTATTTAGGTTTTTTCTTTTTCATGCATATTTTACAAATAGTTTGACAATGCCAACAATAAAGCCTATTAACATTTTGATTAGGATTAATTAAATATTTACATCAATTTGAAAAAAATTGGAAAAATAATTGTCTGACCTATGGGTATGCCTTGCACACATTTGTAAAATTTGTCCCAAAGTATTTCAAACTTTAGATGTTATTGTAATTTGTATTGCATACTTTAATTTTCAATTATTAGCTTCTAATATATAAAATATGATTTCTTTTTTAATATTAACCTTGTATTCTTCAAGTAATTTTTTCAGTAGATTCCTTGGGATCTTTTACAGAGGTAGTTACATTGCCTGTGACTAAGGATAGTTTTAATTATTTTCCAGCCTGTATGCCTTTTATTTCTATTTCTTGTCTTATTATACTTGCTAGGTCCTTTGGTGCATCTTTGACTTCTTCTGGATCTTAGAGTGAAGAGAAGGGATTCAGTCTTTGACCATTAAATGTAATGTTAGCTGAATTTCTTTTCTATTCTTCTTATCCCTCCCCTCCCTTCCTCTCCCCTCCTTTACCCTTTCTTTCCCTCCCTTCCCCTTTCCTTTCATTTTGTAATACTCTTTATCAGATTGAAGACATGTTCTGCTCTTCCTTGTTTGCTAAGAATTTTTATCATGAATGAGTTTTGAGTTTTGTTAAAAAATTTTCTGCATTTATTGAAACAATCATGTCATATTTTTAAGGGTGAATTATGTTGATTTATTTTCAGATATTCAACCAAGCTTTCATTCCTGAATAAAACTTACTTTTCATGATGCATTATTCTCCTTACATGTTGTTGGATTTAATTTGTTAAAACTTTGTTAATGGTGTTTGCATCTATATTAATATGGGATATTATTTTGTATTTTATTTTCTTGAAATGTCTTTGTCTAATTTTGGTATCAGGATAAAACCAAATACTAGTCACTTCTTTATTTTCTGAGTTTGTGAAAAATTCATGTTTCTTTCTTGACTCTTACAGAATTCTCCAGTAATGCCTTCAGCAGCTATAATATTTCCTTTTTTTGTGGAAGGATTTTTAACTATGAAATGAGCTCCTTTGTAGATCCAAGTATAGTCAGTTTATCTCCTTTTATAGAGTAACTTTGGGAAACCTTTTGTCTTTCAAGGAACTTACTCATTTTGTATAAATATTTTAAAATTACTGCCAAAATGTTTTTCATAATGTTCTCTTATTATCCTTTTAATGTTTGTATGATTTTTAGAAATGTAATGCTATTGAAACTCTTCCATTCCTGCTATTGGTAATTTTTGTAATTTTTCTTTTTTTACTATCATTCTGTGTGGAAGTTTATTAATTTCATAGATATTTGGAAAGAATAATCTTTTGCTTTAGTTTTGTCTGTTCTTATATTTCCTAACTAAATATTTCTGTTCTTTGTTATTTTCTTTCTTCTGCTGGCTTTGGGTTTAACATACTCCACACTTTTAGCTTTCTTAAGGAGAAAACTTAAGTCACTTATTTGAATTCTTCCTTGTTTTCTTGTAAGTACATACTATTTATAAATTTTCCTCAAAGCACTATTGCAGCTCCATCCCACAAATTTTGACATGTTGTATTTTCAGTTACATTCACTTCAAACTATGCGTTAATTTTCTTGTGATTTATAATGGGTTATTTAGAAATGCATTGTTTCATTTTGAGGTTTTTGAAGGAACTTCCAGATTTCTTTCTTTCATTGATTTTAAATATATTTCTTGTGTGCTTAGAGAAAATATTTCATATGATTTCAGTTTTTTAAATCAATTAAGACTTGTTTAAGGACTCAAAATAATATCTATCTTTAATTGTTTTGTGTGCACTTGAAAAAAATGCCAAATCAGCATATGCTAGGTAGCATTTTTCAGAAACGTTAGTTAAGTTGGTTGCTCATATTTAAGTCTTCTCTATACTCATATTTACTGATTTTATTTCTACTTAATTTTATCTTTTACTTAGGAGTTTTGAAATCTCCTGCTATCGTTATAGATACATACACATTCATGACTGTTATGTCTGCTTGATAATTCACTTCTTTACTATTAAAAAATCTGTCTCTTCATCCTCAGTAACATTCTTTGATGGGAAGACTAATTTCAACTTTATCTTTATTAGTGTTTGCATGGTATATCTTTTTTAGCTTTTTATTTTAATCCTTTTTTGCCATCACAGCCAAAATAAATTTTTTTCATGTCTTTGACATCTCTCATCATCATGGTTGTTTTTTCTTCTGCCTTTTTATTCAATCTGACAGTCTCTGCTTTTTAATATAGTTGTTTAGACCATCTACATTTATTCAACGTAGTGCTGAAGTCTTAGCCATAACAATCAAATAAGAAAAAGAAATAAAAGTCATTTAAATTGTAAAGGAAGAAGTAAAACTGATATTATTTGCAGGTGACATGATACTGTACATAGAGAACCCTAAAGATTCCACCAAAAAACTACTAGAACTGGTAAATGAATTCAGTAAAATAGCAGGATACAAAATTAATGTCCAGAAATCAGTTGCATTTTTATATTCCAATAATGAACTATCAGAAATGGAAATTAAAAAAGACAATCCTATTCACAATTGCTTCAAAAAGAATAAAATACCTAGGAATAAATTGAACCAAGGATGTAAAATACCTATACTTGGGAAATTATAAGACATTTAAGAAAGAAATTGAAGAGGATACAAATAAGTGGAAGCACATACAGTGTTCATGGATAGGAAGAATTAACATCATTAAAATGTCCATACTACCCAAAGCAATCTGTAGATTCAAAGCAATTTATATCAAGATATTAATGATGTATTTCACAGAACTAGAACAAATATTTTAAATATTTATATGGAACCACGAAAGGCCCCAAATAGCAACAGTGATCTTGAGAAGGAAGAACAAGGTTGGAGGAGTCATACCACCTAATACCAAACTATACTATCGTCGTCGTCGGCAGCCGTCCGTCTCGAGAGACGATGGTGTAGCTTCTTAAGAGTCTGTCTGCACCGCCGAGAATGGCTGTGCAGTCCAACTCGGGAGTGACACGGTATCTGTCTCCTCCCATGTTGAATCGACATCTTGTGATGATGCTGGAGTGTCCTCTCCAGTGAAGCTGAAGCTACAGAGCCTGGGCAGGGTGATATGGAGGGTCTGCTGTTGCCCATGCAGCAGACCCCCCCTCTCTTCGCAGCTGAAGGGTCCAAGGGAAAGACGGAGTCAATACAGCTTGGCTTCAGGTGCGCCGCAGGAGTTGCCGGTGTTGACTACAACGTCAAACCGCCTTAGGGACTCCGGCTCCGGATTTTCTGTCGGGGTTTACTCCCTTAGCCTTTCCCCTGAAGAAGTATGCCGCAAGACAGCGGAGGTTTTTTGGAGTCAGAGTTTTCCTTCTCTGATGTGCCCTGACTGGAAGATCGAACCAGCGACACTTAGCTCGCAGGCCGACGCTCAATCCAGTGAGCCAAACCAGTCAGGGGGCAAACTATACTATAATGCCATAGTAATCAAAACAGTATGGTACTGGCATAAAAACAGACACATAGATCAATGGAACAGAAAAGAGAGCCCAGAAATAAATCCACACTTTATAGTCAATACTTGACAGGGGAAGCAAGCACATACAATGGTGTTGAGAAAATTGGACAGCTACATGTAGAAAAATGAAACTAGGCCATCTTGCAATACACACAATAATAAACTTGAAAAGGATTAAAGACTTAAATGTTAGACCTGAAACCATAAAACTCCTAGAAGAAAACATGGGCAATAAAATGTTGGACATTGCCTGTAGCAGTATTTTTTTCTGATATATGAATGTGGACCCCAAAATACCCAGAATTATCTTCTGAAGGGTGGGCCCTTTGTAGTACAGGCTTCCCCTGCTTGGTGAGTGTTCTAGAAACCCATTATATCAGTGTACCGGCTGGTGGTGGTGTGAGAGGCTGCAGGTTCAGGGAATTTTTTTGAAGACTCAACGCAATTGCCCATTTCATGATGGGTGATTTATGAGTGTACCTGCCCACACCATGCTGGTGTTCAGCAGTTTTTGACCAAAAACTGCATGACCCCAGTGCCCCACCCTTCCTATTCACCTGATCTCGTCCACAGCAACTTCTTTTTTTAAAAAAATTATTTATTTATTTTGTTTTGTTTATTTATTTATTTTCAGAGAGAGGGGAAAGGAGAAAGAGAGGGAAGGAAATATCACTGTGTGGTTGCCTCTCACTCGCGCCCCCAACTGGGGACATGATGTACAACCTAGTCATGTGCCCTGACTGGGAATCAGACCAGCGACACTTGGCTCGCAGGCCAACACTCAATCCACTGAGCCACAGCAGCCAGGGCTTCACAGCAACTTCTTTTTTGTTTGTTTCCCTGGATGAAAAAGTCCTCAAAGGGAAACGTTCTGCCAGTGTGGAAGAGGTGAAACAAGAAATGGCAGATACACTAAAAGGCATCAAAATCAATGGGTTCAAAACTGTTTTGAGCATGGAAAAAATATCTTGACAGGAGTATTGCATCAAATGGAGAGTACTTTGAAGGTGACTGAAGTTTAAACATGTAAGAAATACACAACTTTTTAATAAATAAATTCCATTTTTTTGGTCCCCCTCACATATCTCCTCAAGCAAGGGAAACAAAAGAAAACATAAGCAAATGGGACTACATCAAACTAAAAAGTTTTTGCACAGCAAAGGAAAACATCAACAAAATAAAAAGACAGTCCATGGAATCGGAGAACATACTGTTTGATACAGCTGATAAGGGGTTAATATCTAAAATTTATAAAGAACATGTTAAACTTAATACCAAGAAAACAATCCAATTAAAAAATGACCTGAAAAGACACTTCTCCAAAGAGAACATACAGATGGCCAATAGACATATGAAAAGTTGCTCAATGTCACTAATGTTATTATGAATTTGTTGAGTTTAATATATCATTTTGCTGTTTCTTACCCATTTTCTGTCCTGCTGTTCTTTCGTCTTCTTCTGCCTTATGTTGGGTTTGAGGTTTTTTTGTTTGTTTGCTTTGAATGCTTTCATTTTATGTCCATTATGGGCTTCCCAGGTGTATACTTTTGTTAATTAATCAATTAATTGCTCTAGGGTCTACTACATATGTGTTTAACTTATTAGTCTATTTTTAAATAATATTCTATTTCATATACAATGTAAGAATTTTACAGCATTATACTTTCATTTCCTCTCTCTTTATTTGTGATACTGATATGAATTAGTTCTGCATATTCTATAAAATCAACAATACATTTTATTTCTTTTGCTTTTTGTAGTCGGTTATTTTTAAAGTTTTTATATCCATTTATTTATCATTTCTGGCACTCCTTATTCCTTTTGGGCAGATCCAAATCTCAATCTGGTTTCATTTCTCTTCTCCCTGAAGAAATTTCTTTAACATTTCTTTTAGTGTAGGTCTGCTGGCAAAGAATTCTCTCAGCTTTTGTTTGTCTGGAAAAATATCTTTCATTTCCCATTCATGTTTCAAGGTATTTTCTCTGGGCAACGAATTATATCTTGCCATTTATTTTTAACCTTTCAGTACTTTGAAGATATCTCTTTATTGTCTTTTGGCTTACATGTTTTTTGACAAAAAGTCTGTTTTTATTCTTATTTTACTTATTTTGTATGGACCATGTTCTTTTCTTCTGGCTTATTTAAAAATTTTTAAATTGTTATCTTTTTTACCATAGCATATGATACGCATTGGTATAATTTTCTTATGCTTACAATACTTGACTGTTGTTAGGTCTCTGGATCTCTGGGCTTACAGTTTTCATAAAATTTAGAAAATTTTCAATTATATTTCTTCAGATATTTTTTTCTACACCCTTCTTTTTTCCCCTGGGCCTTCCCGGTTGCACCCATTTCAGACTACTTGAGCTTATCCACAATTTTTCTTAGTATATTTTGTTTCTGTGCTGTATTTTGGATAATTACTGTTGCAATTTTTTAACTTCAGGATTTTGTCTCATGTAGTATTTTATCTACCCTGGCTGGTTTGGCTCAGTGGATTGAGCGTCGGCCTGCGAGCTAAGTGTCGCTGGTTCGATCTTCCAGTCAGGGCACATCAGAGAAGGAAAACTCTGATTCCAAAAAACCTCCGCTGCCTTGCGGCATACCTCTTCAGGGGAAAGGCTAAGGGAGTAAACCCCGACAGAAAATCCGGAGCCGGAGTCCCTAAGGCGGTTTGATGTTGTAGTCAACACCGGCAACTCCTGCGGCGCACCTGAAACCAAGCTGTATTGACTCCGTCTTTCCCTTGGACCCTTCAGCTGCGAAGAGAGGGGGGGTCTGCTGCATGGGCAACAGCAGACCCTCCATATCACCCTGCCCAGGCTCTGTAGCTTCAGCTTCACTGGAGAGGACACTCCAGCGTCATTGCAAGATGTCGATTCAACACGGGAGGAGACAGATACCGTGTCACTCCCGAGTTGGACTGCACAGCCATTCTCGGCGGTGCAGATAGACTCTTAAGAAGCTACACCATCGTCTCTCGAGATGGACGGCTGCCGAGTATTTTATCTGCTGTTAACCCCATCCTATGTATTTCTTTTGTTTGTTTTATTTTTTTTAAGAAGTTCTTGGGAAGTTTTGTTTGAATCTTTTTTATATCTTTGACCTCTCTCACCATTATGGTTATTTTTTCTCTACCTTCTTAAACATATGAAACATATTTATAATAGCTGTTTCATATCCTTGTTTGCTAATTTCATCATCATTTCGTTTCTGTGTTTCTGTCGAATAATTTTCTCCTGGTTATAGGTTGTTGTACTGATTTTCTGTATGCCTTTTAATATTTGATTGGATTAAGACATTTTGAATTTTAACTTGTTGGTTGTTGAATTTTGTTGTATTATTTCAAATAGTGTTGCGTTTTGTGTTTCTCAGTTATGTTACTTGGAATCAGTTGGATTATTTTTAAGATTTGTTACTGTGGGTCCAAAATGTCTTTCTAGTTCTAGGTCTAACAGCCCCACTAATAAGGAGATGCCCTCCGGAGGATTCAGCTGAATGCTCTATGTATTTTGAGATTTATCCACTCTGAATGGTAGGAACACAAACTATTTCCAACTGTGTGTGAGCTCCAGGTGTTGTTCTGTCTACTCACTTTGTTTTTCTTTTCTCTTCCCTGTGTAGTTTTCTTTCGTGTGTACAAGTTAGTGCTTAGCCCAAGGCTTGAACAGATCTTTGTGATTCTTAGTGTAGTCCTCTCTTCTCAAATTCTTGGCTCTGCAAGCACTAGCTGCCTTGCAAACTTTTAATTCTGTCCCCTCAAATCAGTGAGAGGCCGGTTTTGCTTGGGTTCTCCCATCATGTGCTGTGGCCTGTGAACTGACTCCAGGTGTAAGCTGGACAGTTATAATGCTCGCCTTGTTTGTTTTCCTTCCTCTTAGGAATTATAATTCTGTGCTGCCTGTTGTCCAAGATCTGAAAACCTTTCTTCCATATATTTTGTCCAGATTTTAATTTGTTTTAGTTGGAAGGTTAAATCTGGTCCCTGTGTCTTCATTTTGACTAGAAGTAGAATGCTATCTGTATACTGTAGATTCAACTTTGCTTCTAAACTTTACCATCTTTTACTTTGAAGTAACCACAGTGCAGAACGTAATGGATGCTCCAGGAGTGGGTGGTAGTGATGATGTCTGTGATTAAACTACTGATAATATTTAGGAAGTGAGTGCTTTATTTTTGTTTATTCTTCTTAGATCTCATTCTCCTTTATACTTTAGAAAGTATACTTTATAATCTACTTTACAAAAAGAAAAGTTTCTCTTAAACTCATTAAATCTTTGCATAAAATTTACACACTTGGAATATGCACCATTTTTATGGTAATTTCTTATACCTTAGACACATCACTTCTTGCTCCTAGTAAACCTTGAGAAACTAGAATTTCTCATTTCTGTATCAACAGTAGATCATTGTAGTCAGCAACTCTTTGGAAAACAGTTATTTTACCATAATATGAAGAATTTTGGTGTATAGATTTTATGCTTTTTAGTTAATTAGAAATCATCATTATAGTTATAGAGCTTCCCTTTCATTTTCTGAAATGAGTCTAATCTGATCTTTCTTCATGTAAGTGTTCGTTCTGACTAGTTACCCTTCCCAGGACATTCCATCCTTGAAATTATTATTCTTTTTATCACATTGAAACTATAGTTTCTAAGATGGCTCCAATGCTTTGATCATTTTAGGATTCATGCGTGTGGTTAACAAATACCAGTAACATCATCAAAACATCATCTATAAAGGACAGGGACTATAGATATGCATAATTTATAATTGTTTCTCTTGGAAATTCATCTATTTTTCCAGTCTTTCTTCTGGAAATTATATGTGTTCTTCAAGGATATGCAAGCTTTGACAAATTGAGCTTTGCCAGCCTATCCAAGGAAAAAGTCATTACCACCTTACATAGAGCCAAAGTAGGGGGGAAACTATCCCCAATTTTTATGTCATTGTGTCAGGAAATTGAAAGCATGGTGAAGAGTATGTGTGCAGATATATGTAAATATGTAGCTTTTGCAGTCTGCTGGGTTTTTATTGCGTCCATTTTTTGTGTTGTAGAGACAAAAAATATAGGCTATGACCAAAAAAAAAAAATATTTTTCCACCCATTTAAAGAAATTGGTGTTTTGCTTTATTTTATTTTTTTCTTTTGTGATGCTGAGGGTCAAGATAAACTTTTTATTTTCTGTTAATATATCTAGTACCTAGCTGATGTTTTTGTACAAAAATGAAAATTTTATGTAGTCTTTGAATTTTCCCCTGGGCAATGCTGTGCGCTAGTCTGTATTTGACCCTGGTTTCATTTGGTTTCCTTTTTCTAGGTCCTGTTATCTTTTTAATTTACCCAGCCCAGCTTCTGTGTCCCAGTGCAACTGTATGCCACCCACCTCCTGCCTTCTCCTTCGCCTCTCTCCTGAGCTATAGCCCTTCCTCTGTATTTTCACTAGGGTATTATTATGTTATTTGGTAAATTGAGTATCCCTATATTAATGATACTGCTACTGATAGTAGGGAGTTTTGGGTTTTCAATTGACAGCTCCAGGAGGTTTTAATTATATGTCATTAATATTATAATGTTAAGTTCTTTGAGCAATTTTCTTTTTATTTAGAGTTTTACTGTGAAGCAAATAAACATCTTATAACAAATTAGTCTCAAAACTGTAAGGATATCCATGGGGAAAATGATTTCTCTTGAAGCTCAGGCCAGACGATGTATGTTAGCACTGTTTTCTTGGTAGCTCCAAGTCAGGTATTTTCATGGATGTTCTTCCTGTCCCAGAAATAGTCTAAAGCTGAGTCTTTCATTGGGGAGCGCTTAAATGCTCCACAGATCAGTGACCAGAATCGTTTCATTTTGTGCCCATGTGGTTTCTGTGGGTGGTTTGTTGTTTTAAAAACTGTTTCAAAGAAGTACATTTTTTTTCCTGGCAATCATGTGTATCCTGTGTAAGTATTTTTCATTATTAATAATTTTGAGAAGAACCAACTCCAGATCATAATGCAGTTGGCTAAAGTGATAGGTTTTTATCCAGAGTCATCCCATATGATTTGTGTCCGGTTTGCCAAAATCCATTAATTTGAGGTTCCCAAAGGGCATGGTAATGATTTCCTCTCCTGTTTCTTACTGTCACCAATCTGTTTTTGGAAATTATTTCTATCAATTTTGTGTAAATCAGTCTTGAAGAGAAATTCATGAGACATTTAGATGTAATTTCTTTTAGGCATACATACTGGTTTTACTTTTGGGGGTATTTCCCCCTACCACTGTTTTTTACTCTGTAGAAATTTCCATGTCTGATTTGACTTGAATTCCAGATTTTTCATTGGGCTTTGATTTTCATCTTCCTCATTTAGGCTTAGTGGTTAGAAATCTTGTCTTTAATTGCATTTCAAAGTGGTTAGTTTTTGTCATTTTCCATTCCCCTGTCCAGCAGTAAGGGTTTACTTCTGTAGGTACACTGCAACCTTTTAATAATGAATTTGAGTTTAAAGAGAAATTGAATTCAATTCTTGAGTTATTTCAGAAGTTATAAAATTAGTTATTTACATTTCTGGCCACAGTGAAGGTTTTTGTGAAAGTGAAGTTTTGTAGGAAAAATTCGGTGTCATCAGCTTGTAGCCTTGGAAGGTATCTAGGATTTGGCTAACCCAGAATTACAGCTTTAAGTAGTCTGCATAAATTTTGTAATTAATAAATTAATATTATTTATAATTAGCAATGAACCAAAAAGAAGATGATTACCTCTCCAAACTTTCGAATTTAACAGAGGAGGAAACTGAAACCTACATAGGTGAGGTGTCCAGCTGTAATGTAGAGGATGAGTTACTACCAGGGTCCAGGGACCCGACTCCAAGTCCAGTGTTCTTCCCACCATGTCGGCATCTTTTACTATCTTATCTCCAACCAAGTAACAATTCAGAGTAGCAATGTTCAATCTTTTTGATCTCATGGCACACATAAACTAATTACTAAAATTCTGCATCACACCAAAAATTATATTTTTTGCTGATCTGAAATAGGTATAATTTTGATTTATTCACACCAGATGAGTATTGTTATATTGGCTGCTGTCATTTTTGTATTTGACCATCTCAGGGAAAAGAAGTTAGTGCCCCTGATTTCTAGTCAGGTATTGCATATTTTAAACATTCTTCCAACACACCAGTTGAAAATTGCTGATTTAGAGCATAAAGTGTAACAGAGTTCTTGTTTTAAGATACATAAATGCGTTTAATTTGTGTGATACAAATTTGAGTGATAACCTTACAAATTCATACCACAGTTTCTCTCTTGGCCTGTCAGACAGCACCGATCATTTTGGAGCTTGCCGTTGGTTATTTGTGGAAGGATATTGTTTGGGCCTTATTTTTTTCAAGCCTATTCTTCATTGTATTAAAGTAATTCTTTAAAACTTCCCCAAAGGTAGGAAAGTATGCAAATAATGACTTCCTGTGTTGGCTACTATTGAGTGCCTGTTAGCATTACTCTTTTCCAACTGAACCTGTTCTGTTCAAGCATCTAATCCTCCTTCACGTGATGCAGAGAAAGGTGTCCTCATTCCTAGTTGCAGGGTTGATTCTGTTAAGTGTAAATGAAACAGGAATTTCCTTTCTTTGCTAGTGACATGCTCAGAGATGGGCAGATCACAATATCTAAATATTTTGATCATGCTTCCAGCCTGTGCATGAAGCTACACATAGAAGGAAAGATCCAAGGGAATTACAGAGAATTTCTGAAGCTTTGATTTGTAGGGTGTTTAGAGTCTGCTCTACCATTGACTTTTTGTTATATCAGATCATGGTTATACATTTCCTTACTGTTTAAGCCAGTTTGCTTTTGGAATTTTCTTTTTTTAAAATACATTTTATTGTTTATGCTATTACAGTTGTCCCGATTTTTCCCCATTTATCCCCCTCCACCCGGCACCCCCCATTCCATCCAGAAATCTCCCCCTTAGTTCATATCCATGGGTGATACATATAAGTTCTTCGGCTACTCCATTTCCTATACTGTTCTTAACATCCCCCTGTCTATTCTGTACCTACCACTTTGTACTTCTCAATCCCTGCACCTTATCTCCCATTCTCCCCTTTGCCCTTCCCAGCTGATAGCCCTCTATATGATCTCCATATCTATGATTCTGTTTTTGTTTGCTTAGTTTGTTTTTTAGATTTAGTTGTTGATAGTTGTGAATTTATTGCCATTTTAATGTTCATACTTTTGATCTTTTTCTTAAACAAGTCCCTTTAACATTTCATATAATAATGGCTTGGTGATGATGAACTCCTTTAGCTTTACCTTGTCTGGGAAGCACTTTATCTGCCTTTCCATTCTAAATGATAGCTTTGCTGGATAGACTCTCCTAGATTGTGGGTCCTTGCTTTTCATCACTTTGAATACTTCTTACCAGTCTGTTCTAGCCTGCAAAGTTTCTTTGGAGAAATCAGCTGATAGTCTTATGGGAACTCCATTGTAGATAACTCTTCTTTTCTCTTGCTGCTTTTAGGATTCTCTTTATTTTTAATCTTTTAACCTCTGGCATTTTAATTATGCTGCATCTTGGTATGGTCCACTTTGCGTCCATCTTGTTTGGGACTCTCTGTGCTCCTGGACTTGTAGGTCTATTTCCTTCACCAAATTAGGGAAGTTTTCTTTCATTATTTTTTCAAATAAATTTTTAGTTTCTTATTCTTTCTTTTTTCCTTCTGGCAACGCTAGGAGTCAAGTGTTGGTACATTTGAAGTTGTCCCAGAGGCTCCTTAGCTTATCCTTGTTTTTGGATTCTTTTTTCATCCTGCTGTTCTGGTTGAATGTTTTTTCTTCCTTAGGTTCCAAATCATTGATTTGATTCTCAACTTCATCCACTCCACTGTTGATTACCTATAAATTTTTCTGTGTTTCACTTAGTGTAACCTTCATTTCTGTCTGTGTCTTTTCTATACTCAAGGGACTCATAGTACCCATTGAGTTCCTTGAACATCCTAATAACTAGTGTTTTGAACTCCGCGTCTATTAGATTGCTTATCTCCGTTATGTTTATCTCTCTTTCTGGAGTTTTGTTCTGTTCTCTCATTTAGGCCATATTTCTTTCTCTCCTCATTTTGGCAGCCTCCCTGTATTTATTTCTATATATTAGGTAGACCTGCTTTGACTCCCTGTCATAGTAGCCTGGCCTATTGTAGAAAAAAGCACACTGTTAAGTTGGATCGGGTGGAATCTTAGGTAATCACCTGGGTGGGGCAGCCATCTGAACTAGGTTGATGGAACCTCTGATATGGTGTCACTGTTCTGTGGCTCTATTTGGAGGTGGGTTCTGAAAGGGGACAATGCCACTGCCTTGCCTCTGGAGTTTTGTCTGGGAGGGAGCTGTCCCCTAGCACTTGCCCCATATGCCACAGGTGCCCTTTCAGCTGCTGCCCCAGTGCTAAAGCCTAGAAGGGGTGAGTCTGTGTGAGTCCTAAGTCCGTTGTGAACCCTTTAAGAGAAGCCTACCAAGAATCCTGCTGTTTCTTCTGCTGCCCCAACCCTTACTGGTTTTCACACACAGAAGTTATGGGGACTTATCTTCCTGGCACTGGAACCCTGGCCTGGGTGATCTGGTGTGGGGCTGGTCCCTCACTCCCGAGGTATCCCTCCTGATTTTTATTCACCACACCTGACTATGGGACCACCCATTTTGCATCTCCGCTGCCCCTACCCATCTGGATGAATGTTGCTTTTTTTTCGAACTTCATACAGTTCGTTTTCTGATGATTCTGGGTGATAGTTGTTTTGTAGTCCTGTTGTAATTTTTGCTGTGGTTGTGCATGGAGGCAAGCCATGTTTACCTACACCTCTATCTTAACCTGAAGTCTGCTTTTGAAATTTTCCCTACTTTTAGATAGGAGTATCTCCTAATACTTTACACTGTGAAAGAATATAAAGTTAGGTTTTGGCAACTAAATTGTTGTGAATTCGAGGAAGAGGGAAACATTTCAACAGATCTGAAACTAGGAGGATATTTTAAGAGATTTGTGACTAATAGAATTATAAAATATGGCTCATAAGGCATCATAAACCCTTGTAATTTACCTTTCATCCTTGCAGCTCCATTGAATTTTTCATTTATTTTACCACTGACCTCCTAAATTCAATGTTTTCTATTTATTCCTTATCTTCTTACATCTATTATATATGTATTCTGCCTACTTCCATCCTTGTAAACTTTTTATTTATGATTTCTAGGATATCATTTTATCGTTCTACATTTATGATGACTTCTTTTAAATTTTGTTTACTGACATTTTCTTCTACCTATCCCTTGGCCTAATTAAGAAAAATTTATTATTTAGAATAGTTTTAGATTTACAAAAAAATTGTGAAGATGGTACAGTACCCTACATTTAGTTTTTCTTTTGTTATTATCTTACATAGTGTGAAACATTTGTTAAAACTAATGAGCCAATGTCCGCACCTAATTAATAATAAAGTTCCTACTTTATTCAGATTTCCATAGTATTTATCTACCATTAAAATTTTTTTTAGACTCATACAGGATACCATAATACATTTTATGGTCACATGTTCTTATTTTCCTTCCAGCTGTGATGTTTTTTAAAATGTTATTTTTGATGAACTTGAAAGTTTGTTTTGAGTAGTACTGGTTAGGTATTTTATCAATTGTCCCTTAATTGGTGTTGGTCTGATGTTTTAGAATGGACTTACGCATTTTGGGGGGGAAGACCACAGACGTGATGTGCCATTTTCATCACATTATAGCAAGGGGACATTCTATTGTGTCAGCATGACTACTGTTGATGTTGACTTGGATCTTTTGGCTGAGGTGGCTTTTGATGGGCTTTTCTGCTTTGAGATTATTTTTCTTTGTCCCCCTTTCCATACTGTGCTCTTTGGAAGGAAGGTACCATGTACAGCCTGTACTTAAGGAGTGGGGATTTTGCCTTTAAGGGTAGAGTATCTATATATATTAACTGTAATTCTTCTGCACGGAAGTTTAATTGATTCTTTCCAATTTATTCATACATTCATTTATTTATTATATCATTTGTATCAGTAGAGACTCATGCATATTTATTTTCTACTTTGCTGGGCTTAATTTTTTAAATTGTTGTATGTATATTGATGATTTCTAAGTAGTTTATCCCAGGACATCCTCCCACCTCTATTTTAGAAAGGGCTCTTTCTGGTCAACTTCCTGTTGGATCTTTTCCCTTTGGTCTTTCTTTTATTGTAACCTCAAACTAAATGTATCTGTACTACCTAAGCTTAAACTAATCAATTTACATTTGATCTTCATTTTATGCTTCATTTCGTCTACCCAAACTGGCTTATCCAGCTGCTTGCTCAAGCTAGAGAATAGTAGAATCCTTCAGTTATCCTTTCTTTTATTCCCACTCCCTCACTGACTTTCATTTAAATTATATTTGTCTGTAGCATTTTTCTAAAACCAGCCTATTCTACTTCCACATACCATCTAATTGCCTGACGGCTGTTCTTCTGAAATACAGGTCACTTATTTGAAATACTTATTATCTCATATCCCTTCTCAGAATCCTTCAATGAGTTCAGTTTCCGACACTAATTTAACTGGGATTTTAGGCAAATTACTTGGTTTTTCTCTAGCCTAAGTTTCTTTATTTAATAAATGTGTATATATTGATAGGAATCTTCTGAAGATTAAAAGTGATAATGTCTTAAGCATAGGTATGTGTGTGGTACAAAAAGCAGTATGCTGTAAAAGACAGTCATTTTTATTATTCTATGGCTCCTTCCAAACTCAGTAGCATGACCCTTCATACTTTGGCTCCTGTCACTTATCCAGCAGCTTCATTTGTGGTTATTCTCTCACCATAGCCACCTTATCATTCAACAGTTACCCCTTATTTGTTGTATTTTAGGTTTGCCATCCTATTTGCTTTCTGTACCTGTCCCTTCTTACTTGTTCCTTTGTCAGGAATGCCCTTACCTTTCTAGCCTAACAGAAAAACTGGCTTTTACTTATCCCTCAATATTAAACTTTAACATTTCCACCCATGCAGGGTTAATTACCACGTTTGTTGTCATTGTACCATATGAACAGATGTATTATGTGTACTAATGATAAGCAGTCTGTCCCGAAAAAGTCCAGCCATTATTAATTTAATGAGAACAGTTGTGCAACATTGATGTAACCTGGCAGCCATGGAGAGTGGACTGGAATGTGCATGTGTGAACAATGGCAACTTCACTGTGCTGGTCAGTGGGGGTGGTAGACGCTGTTGAGTCAGCATGTGTACTGTGTGGCTGTCACATTCAAAATGAGTGAGTGGAGCAGGGAATCTGTATCAAATTTTCCCTTAAGCTTGAACATTCCTCTGCAGAAAACATTCAGATGATGCAGAAGGACGCAGCTGTGGGCAACTGGTGACTGGCAGCTTCATCATGACAACACGCCCACTCATTCATCACATCTCGTGCAGTTTTTTTGTGACATCAGATCACCCAGTTGACTCAGTCCCCCTACAGACCAGATTTGGTGTCCTGTGACTTCTGGCTTTTCCCAAAACTAAAATCACCCTTGAAAGGGAAGAGATTGCAGACCGTCGATGAGATTCAGGAAAATATGATGAAGGAATTGATGGTGATTGGGAGAACTGTGTGAGGTCCCAAGGTGCCTACTTTGAAGGGGACTGAGGCTTCATTATCCTGTATACAATGTTTCTTGTATCCTGTATTTTCTTCAGTAAATGTCTTTTTCATATGACATGTCTGGATACATTCTGGACAGACCTCATATATCACTAGATATTTGCAAGTCTTTCTTTTTTGTCTGTTAAATTATGACCTCTAAGGGGACAAGGACTAAAGTTATCATTACATCATTGACATCATTGTTAATTTTTGTTACATACACTACCTTGGATGTGTGAAATCATGTCTAATTATTTTCTGTTTCTGTTAGTAATGGTCATCAGGTTTCTACTTGAACCTGCCTGGTAGTGGGAAATTTGTAGTTGGAGGGGTGGTGATAATTTTCGGACAGGTCTAAATTAGAAAGTTACTTTTATGTAGATTTGAAATCTACCTACCTTTAGCTTTCATTTGTTCTCTGAAGATGAAGTATCAGTCTGTGCATTCAGTGTTTTATAAGTATTTGAGCACCAAAAATGTGTTACACACATTTCAACAGTTTCTGAGTTAGAAATGAAAGAAATGTGAAACATTCTAGCTTAAGAAAAAGAAATGTGTTCATTAATATTGACAGTCTCCAGATTTTTTCAGTTTTTCACCTTTGTCAGGTATCAGGTATACATCCAATATGGGTAAACTTATTTATATATTGTGTATATATATAACTATAATATATTGTGTACATTATAAAACAGATACATATATAGTACTTTGCAAAGGGTAATCCAAAGGCATGTATTTTATTTTATACGTAATATTCCTTCTTACATTCTTCTGATGGATCCTCTTACATGTCTCTCTCTCCCCATGATGGTATGTGCATTCCATTTTAAAGACCTCTGATATATGTAATCAAACTGTGATATGGGCAGGGTTGGAATTGGGCTCTTGGGATGACTGAAGACATTCAGATGCCACTAGTTCTAGTTTGTTTTTCTTTTTCTTTTTACCTAATGGCTCTCCTTTTTCAGATCTGCTTATCCTTGGGACTAGGAATGGCCGTTGGCATTGGGCTAATTTTTTTTCATAGCTTTCATTTATTTATTCAACAAATTATGAAGTGTATAGTCTGTGCCAGGCACTATTCTAGTGCTTGAAATGTTGTATATTATGAATACTAGAGGCTTTAAAAAATTCCCAAGAAATGGAGCTCTTTGGTGAACTAGTTTGCTTTACTATTATTACAGAATTTTAACAGCTATTTTCTATGTTGTAATTTGGGTTTTGTATATGTGGGTTGTGAGAAATAACCTGGAAATCCTGTCTGTGTAGGTTGGAATCTGGTGTGGCTTCAAATGGCAAACAAAATATTTTAGCTTGCGTGCGCCAGGTAAAATTTTAAATGGACTTTCCATAGGATGCAAACTTCTGAGACCAAATAATGTGACATGATTTCATAGTTGCAGACAGGCTCCTGTTGGCTTATATTTGGTGTTGTTAACTTAGTGAGATATCAAGAGCTGATTAAGCAAACAACTAAAGAAATATCTTTGTACATTCTTAGTACAGTCTGTTCTTGTTCACTTTGTGACAAGCTGTTTTGGGAAGAGCTCTGAGATGACATGCTAAGGCTTGATATCCTAATAGACTTGTGGATTTTTTTCTTTTATGTTTTTTTAAATAACAGGTGTATTTCAAGATCTAGAATATCTTGATTTGTTTACGAGACTTTTCCTAGAAGAATTGAAATGAGTAATTTTAGATTTTTAATTGTGTTTAAATGAAGATATGTTTGTTTTATTTTCTTCTAATTTATTTGAAAATTTTAGGAAAGGAACATGGTAGCACTATTAGGTTAACCAAATTTGGAAAGGTCTAGGTGAATTTATTGTCTTTAAACTTGCATTATTCTTATTTATGTGACTGGCTGGAGATGTCACATGTAATTTGAGGTCTACATTTGGTTTTATGTTAAGCGAATCTGATCCAGACTCAGCTATCTTCAATGGTGATTTTCCCAGCTGTAAATTCAGAACTTGGCATTGAATACTGTGTGGTTTTGTGTAAGTAGAATTCAAATTGTGATGTTTTCTGTCACTTCATAATTCTAATTTTAGAGTTTCAGATTTTAAAGCAGAAAATTCACTCCAGAAAAGTTCAAAATCTGTGATATTCCACATATTGCCAAGAACATTGATGTTCAGTGGTTTGAATCATACTGAATATTTTTTATTAGAAATGTGATGGATCCTTTTATTCACCTACTCAAAGAATTGTAAACATGAATTTTCTATCTTATATTTATGAAACTACAGGAAAGCCTTTGTATTCACATTCTTAAATTTCTTGGGAACACAAAGATATTTATGGAATTTTCCTGCACTGGTAATAAAAAGGGAAAAGTGGGGAATAAGCCTAGAGCATAAGCCATTTACTGCTCTTGCCTTACTTAAAAAATTTCACCCTTCAAAATATTGGTTTGAATTGCCCAGGGTTTCAATTTGAATATTGCAGTCCCTCTAGTCTTTTCTTGTAGATATTACCTACTTGTGTAGTGCCATCTGTCAGATTTCAAATGCTTGGAGGGTAGAGGTTACTATGCATTCATCTTCGTATTTTGTTATACTTAGTTCCTCACATAATAATGTATGTAGAGTAAGTATAATGGGTTTGTTGAGTTAAATTTACTGAATTAGTAGGGAGGAATTCAATAGATGGAAAAAGAGGACTAATAGGAGGAAAGAGGGAAATCTTGTAATCTTTCTAGATATCTTGTTTTAGTTTAAGTAATCAAGAATGGTGATATTTTATTCACCTTTAAAACCCTTAGAAGCCTAGTGAGAAATTGTAACATGTCCTTGTTCTGTTACCAACTAGCAATTTACCTTTCAATAAGCTGCTCTGTGTAGTAATTCTGTTAGTTAAAACATACAATTATTTTGTTTCAGGGATAACACAAATTAATTTCTAGACTAATTTCTTTCATCCTTTCCCCTCTATACCCATCCCTGATTAAAAATTAATATGAAATTTGCATATATTGTGCAATGTACAGATTAGATGTGTATAGTTTGTTGAGTTCTGACAAATATATAACTGTGTAATTATACTCCAATCAAGATATAAAACATTTCCATTTCCCCAGAAAGGTCTTTAGTTCCTCTTGCAATCATTCTCTATAATACTTGACTCTGTCCTCTGATCCACTCCTCTGATTTCTATTACATACATTAGTTTACCTGTTCTTGAACTTCATATAATTGGATACTATTAATATGTACTATTTGTGACTGGCTTACTTTCCTCAATGTAATGATTTTGATTAAAAAAATTTTTTTAATCATTTAAAAATTTTTAATTACAGTCAACATGCATTATTATATTAGGTTCAGGTATACACCCATATGTATTTATTGCCATTTTATTGTTCATATCTTTTCTTTTTCTTCTTAAAGGAGACCCTTTAATATTTCATATAATATTGGTTTGGTGGTGATGAACTTTAGCTTTTCCTTGTCTGGAAGCTCTATCTCTCCTTTGATTCTAAATGATAGTGTGGCTGGGTAGAGTACTCTTGGTTGTAGGTCCTTGCTTTTCATTATTTTGAATATTTCTGTCAATCTTTTCTGGCTTGCAAAGTTTCTGTTGATTTTTTTCATTATTATTATAGAGTCTGTTTACTCAGTCTTTTTGAGACATAAAATTTACCATCTTTACCATTTTAAAATGTACAATTCAGTGACATTAAGTGCATTCACATTGTGCTACCATCACCACCGTCCATCCACAGACCTTTTAAATTTTGCAAAACTGAAACTTCATTGTTATTTCTTAATTTATAAAACATTTCTTAAAAAAGCTTATATTACAAGCTCTTTTATCTAACTCATTTGGGCCTGGTAATTGTTAAGTTTATAAACACTTTTTTTGGCTAGAGTGACTAGTCATAAAAATGACACATACATACCTTAAAATATAATATATACTTAAAGTCCAGTTTTTAATATTTGGCCCACATCTTTTCTATGAGCATAGGTCTCCTGATTGGTTTCATCAGGGACTTTCTGAAATCACACCTTTAACTATTATCTTTAATTTCTAGTTTGAATGTTCCTTTAAATTTAGTGAGGTAGTTGAACACAGTTCCAGTGGTTATTGCACTAAATTTTTATAATCTTTGTCTCTTGACAGTATTTTTTTTGAAAGTGCTTCAGCTTTATCAAGTTGTTATGAAGTATTCAACCTATTCATGGAAACAACTACTTCTAGTTCTTACAGATTTTAAATAATATTTATTCAACTTATATAACTATTTACCAATAAAAATGAGATAAAAATGTTTAGAACAAAAGTAACTGATTCTTGATAGTGTATAATTCAACTGATTGAAGCACAGTGTCATGTTTTAGTAACTTGAAGTACATGTTTTAGTAACTGAAGTACATTGTCATGTTTTTGTTACCTCAACACTTCTTCACACTATGAGAATCAAAAGTAATGGGGAGCATTGGTTTATCTCAGGATTAATTTATGGGAGACAATGAAAAGAACTTCTATATAGATAGTAACTTGATCATTTAAAAGTTTTTAGAAGTTTCATTACCTTAGTTACAAAATTGGCAGTCTGCTTTTTTTCCTGTTGTCATAGTGAGTTTCTTCATGCCATAGAATAAAATATATTTTTTTGTTTGAGTTATCTGTTTTGCAGCAAACAATTCCAAAAACTTAGTGGTTTAACCAACTATTTTGCTTTGCTCTCAAATCTGTAGGTCAGGAATTTGGGAATGGTTTTATTGGTGTTACACTGTTGTAGTCACATGTTGGCTAAGGGCTGGAGTCATTGGAAGGCCTCTTTATTCACATATCTAGCACCAAGGCTATGAGTTCTTGAAAAGTGGGAGATTTATTAGGTGTTTTTCTGCTCCTGTGATCTCTTCACAAGCTATTTTTAGTTATAGTATAACATGATGGTCCAAGGATAGTTAGATTTCTTCAAAGGAGATTAGCTTCCTCCAGAACAAGTATTCTAAAAGTCAGGAAGTGGAAGTTGTCAGTTTCCTAAGGCTGGGGGGATGGTGGTGGTGGTGGTGGTGGTGGTGAAAATGTTACAATGTCATTTTTGCCCCAAATTACTGGTTAATTCAATCACTGGGCCCATCCACATTCAAAGAGAGGAGATATAGATTCTACTTCTTTATAAGAGGCATGCCAGAGAATTTATGGCCATTTTAAATCTACCACAAGTTTAAATTCTTTATATAATTAATGATACTTTTATTTTAAAAAGCCTGAGAATATTTCTGGTGGGTGTCAACACTAAAGTCTGTGGAAGAGCACATTAATCTGTATTTAAATGGTTTTATTTATAAATGAATATGAAACATCTGGAGAGAGTAAAATTGATGAAGGATAGCATGCTGGTGGCAACTTCATTATAATAATGGCTACTGTAAAGTTATTATTTATCACTCCAGCTCCTGTTCCATCATTAGGTTTGAGTGACAGTGCCTCATTGCATTGGAAAAAAAAGAGGAAAACAGAGTTCAGTGAAGTATAATATATCAATGAATTTGAGTTCTACTATTCTGGCAGCCTGAAAATCTAATTTAGTATCATGGTAACATACCTTTTAGACAACTTTGTGAGTTGGTTTTTGGTGAACTAGGTCTGAGTTTCATGTTTTAGAAGGCAGCATTTAAAAATAAATGTAGCACCTTTTTCTTCTTTGTTACTTGTACTGGATGTAGTATCATTTTATATATGATTTGGTGAATTTTACCTTTGATTTTAAATTTAGTGCTTTGTATCATCTCTAATAATAAAGGACAATTAGATCTTCTGAGTAACATTCTTCTTTTTCAGTGACATACTTGACTATGTGTGATGTTCTTTGATGACCAGTGAAGAAACAGTGAAGAATTCCTAAAATGGTCATTAGAAAAAAAATATTTCACTAGGTTTTGTTATGCTTTGTGCTCTTGGAAGAGGTGCAATTTATTATCATGAGCCAACATTTGAGTATGTGTTCTGTTTTGTGAGATGCTGAGAATACATGTTAGATCTATATTCTTATTTAATCTATGTTAAATAAATATAATTCATAGTGGTGTTGAATCATTTTTTGATTAAAGCAAGAATGGAAATGCTATTTCTTTCCTTGTGATTTTTTGTCCTGGCACCAGTTCTCCTGATGGTGTTGAGGTATTACCTTTAGATTTTAATTTCACTATAATTTTAAGTGATTCTTCTCTTTGGGCAAAGACTGATTATTTCCAATGACTTGTAAAACATTATTGAAAATGACTCATTAAATTTTTTATATACTTTTACTCTGTTACATAATTCATTGAAATAAATTAATGATATTTTGTAGTCATTTACTTTGTTCCCTTATTTTATATAAATATTTTGTATCAGAACGTAGAAGTAATTTCTTGTTCGAGTGTTTTTGTTTTGTTTTATGTTGTTTTATATATAATATAGATATTCTAAATAATAGTACAATCACATTGTTAAATTTAATGTCACTATTATAATATTTTTCTTTTTCATTCAGTCGAGTTTGGCTTGAATTATTTGATTCTAAAAAGTTTCTTTAATATGTTGTCTTTATGTTCAGGTATAGTTTCTTCATATGAAGCACAAAAATTTGAGGCTACTATATCCAAAACACTAAATATGGAAGTTTACATATTATATTAAAACATGGCTCAGATCATGATGTATAGTCATTGTTACCTTAAAATTAGCCACTTGGTGAAATAACAGAGCCTTTCTTTAGTAACTAGGATGTCTTTAAAAGCTGTAAAATACAGGTAAGCCAAAATTTAGGACCACATAAAATATGAAAATCTGATTTATGACAACAGAGTAGGTCTTTAATTATAGAATTTTTTCTAAAAATTTGTTGAAAGATCTACTTTCGTCTACAATATAGTTGTATAATAAGTACAATGTTTATGCAGTTAAGTATTTTATACTACTTAAGAATACTTTTCGGTTTTTATATAAATTATAATAAATTTTAAATAAAAAGTGTTCATATATTTTTCTCTCTTACAAAGCTGAACATTTATCTCTGTTTAGTCTCTTTCATTTGAATATAGTAGATTTAGTTTTTAGAGATTTCTTTCATAGAAAAGCAGTAGGTAGGTGTATATGCAACTATGGTGTATGTTAATAGAAATTGAAAATAGTAAAATTTTGTTTGTGTATTTTCTATTATATTGTAAGTGATTGAATTATTTTCATGTAACTCTAAACATCTCTTAGTAATAGTTAAGTTAATCTCTTCCATCCAGTTATGTTAATATTTTTGAAAAAAATTACAGTGTGATAGGCTTATAATGTTCTTCAAAAAGAATAAAAGAACAGGTTAACAGGTCCTAATTTCTGAAACCTGTAAATGTTAACCTTATTTTGAAAGAGGTTTTTACAGATATACACTATTCCCTCACTTATCACAGGTATTATGTTCTAGACCTCCCCACCTCCCCGCAATAGGTGAAAATCCATGAAGTAGGAACCTTACATTTATTTTAGTACTTGTATATATTTTAAGACTTTATAAACCCTTCCCACACACTTATAAACCGTTCCTAGTCCCTTATTAACGTTTCCCACTCCCTTATTAACCTTTTCCACACTTTTATAAACACTACTTATGTTCTTAAACATATTCTACACTTTTAAACCTATGTAACTTTAACAACATATGTATACAGTACCGCAAAATCCTGCGATATAGCGAAAAATCTGCGATAAATAATTAAATATAATACTTTAAAAAATTCCGCAATACAGTGAGGCCACGATAAGTGAACTGTGATATAGAGAGGGACTACTGTAATTGAATTAAAGGTCTTACAATGAGATTATCCTAGATTATGTAGGTGGGCACTAAATACTATCACAGATAACCTAGAAGAGAGAAATCAAGATTTGAGACTACAGAGGAGAAGGCTGTGTGAAGGAGGAGCAGAGAGAGATTTGAAGATACTGGCCTTGGTGATTACAATGATGTGCTACCTAAATTGGAAAGGAAGTAGTGAAATTATCTTTGTTCATAGAGGATATGTTGTATGTAAAAAAATGTGTTGGAACTAATAAACGAATTCAGCAAGGTAGCTGTATACGATCAAAGCACACACACACACACACACATACACACACACAAAACAGTTGCATTTCTATACACCAACAATGAACAATCAGAGGAGGGAATTAAGAAAATGATTTCATTTACAATAGCTTCAAAAATAATAAAATAATTAACAACAAACTTAACCAAGGAAATGAAAGACTTGTACAATGAAAAACTGCAAAAAGAAATAAAGAAGACATAAATAAATGGAAAGACATCCCATGTCATGGAATGGAAGACTTAATATTGTTAAGATGTCAGTATTAACCCTAAGTTATCTACAGCAGCAGTCCCCAATCTTTTTGGCACCAAGGACCAGTTTGGTGGAAGGCAATTTTTCCATGGACTGGGGTGGGGGGGATGATTTCGGATGGTCTCTGTATAGTTAAACCTCTGCTAATGATAATCTGTATTTGCAGCTGCTCCCCAGTGCTAGCATCACCACATCAGCATCACCTCAGATCATCAGGCATTATTTTCTCATAAGAAGTATGCAACCCAGATCCCTTGCATGCGCAGTTCACAGTAGTATTTGTGCTCAGTAGCACCAGTGATCTGACAAGAGGCAGAGCTCAGGTGGTAATTCGAGCTATGGGGCGGGGCTGTAAATATAGATGAAGCTACCCTAGCCTGCCTCTCACCCCTGCTGTGTGGTCCATGGCCCAGGGATTGGGGACCCCTGATCTACAGATTTATTAGTTCTTCATAAAAAATCCCAATGACTTTTATTTTCAGAAATAGAAAAATCCTTCTTAAAATTCATATGGGATCTCAAGATACCTCGAATAGCCAAATTAATTCTGAAAAGAAGAAGAAAGATGGAAAATTCACACTGTCTAATTTAAAAACTTAATACAACAAAATAGTAATCAAAATAGTATAGAACTAGAGTCTGGAAATAAACACTTACAAATGTGATGAAATGATTTTTGAGAAGGGTATCATAGCTGTTCAATGACGAAAATAGTGTTTTCAGCAAATGGTGTTGGGAAAAGTGAAAATCCACATGTAACAGAATGAAGTTGAACTCTTACCTAATACGATAAAAATTAAAATGGATCTATGACCCAAGTGTAAGACCTAAAACTATAAAACTTCTAGAAGAAAATGTAGAGCATAATTTTGTGACATTGGATTTGACAGTGATATCTTGAATTTCTACCAAAGGCACAGGCAACAAAAGAAAAAATAGACAAATTGGACTTGATGAAAAATTAAAAATATTGTGCAGCTAAAGACCACACTATCAGCAAAGTAAAATGGCAACCAACAGAATGGGAGGAAATATTTGTAAATCATATATCTGGTAAAGAATTACTATCCAGAATATATAGAGAGCTCCTAAAACTTAACAACAGCAAAAAGCAACCAGGTTTAAAAAATGAGTGAAGGACTGAAATAGGCATTTGTGTAAAGAAGATGTACAAATGGCCAGTAAGTTGATGAAAAGATGTTCAACATTGTTAATCATTAGGGAAATACAAATCAAAACTATAGTGAGGTACTTCTTCATATTCACTAGGTAACTACTATTTAAAAAAAAAAAAACATTGATGAGGATGTATATAATTATTTGTTGGGTATATGGATCTGGAACTCAGGAGATAGACCTAAAGTAGAGATTCCTTAGTGTATTATTTGTAAGTGAATCCAAAGATGTGAATGAAGTAGTCCAGGGAGTGTATATAAGTGAGATAAAAAGAAGGGCCAGGTTGAAGCAGTTAGGAATTCCAAATTTGAAAGAGCAGGTTAAAGAATCTGCAAGAGATTGGGAAGAAGCAGTCAGAAAAATAGGAAGAAAGAGGGGAAAAGTATGGTTGTCTTGCAAACCACAGGGTGAGAGTGTTTTGAGAAGGAAAGACTGGTCAAATGCTGTTAGTATTTAAATAAGACAAAGAATTGAAATTGTCTTTTTGCATTTAGTAAAAAGGACCTAATTGGTTGCAGGCATGGGCAGTAAGAATAGAACATTTATGATCTTGAGTCGTGAAAAGGAGAGGGTTGTGGTTGGAGAAGAATGTGTAGTTGAGGATGGTTTTGCTTTTGTTTTTGTTTTGTTTCATTTTTAAATATGTAGGACTTGGATTGTGCTTCAGTGTTAATAGGAAGGTATCAAAAAAGAGAGGGGAGTTGAATATTTAAGAGAGGGAACAAGTCAGAGAGCCAATTCTCTGAGAGCACAGATGGAGGGGTTAGCCTTAACTAGGTGGAGGGATCCCTCTTTCCTTATAAGTGGAATAAAGTGGAATAGCTGGGTACTGATGCTGGTAACCATGGCTTTGGTAGAAAGAACTTAAGGGACTGCCTCTGTTTTCGCAGTTTACCAAGAGGCTTGGTAATGTGCTTTGATTACTGAAAGGGACAAAGTTTGCAAGTCTGGGGAGAGTTGAGAATCTTTGAAATAGTTTCTATAGAATGAAAGAAAAGAGGCTTAATTAGAGAAAAAGTAGATGTGGTAGGCAGCACTGTGAATCCATCTGCAAACGGGAAACATGAATTTCATAGTGAATTCTCTGATAGTTCTCAGCAGAAGACAGGTAACTGGATTATTGGTGGTTCTTGGGGGAGCTATTATCAGTTGCCTTGTTACCACTCCAGATTCTGAATCAATTGAGAAATAGAACCAAGAGTCATAGAAATCAGAAAAGTGGCTCTATTATTAAAGGTTTAATGTAAATGTGGCTTCGATTGAGGCTGAAAAGGGGCCTCTCAGAAGTTCTCTTATGAATTAAATTTACCCATCCAGACACAGACTGAAAAACATATCTCCATAGTAAGAAAATGAAGTTTTTGTCTGGTGAGCTTCTCTTATGAACTGGACTAGTGAATAATATATTATTTGTAGGCACAAAGTTCCCAGTGGGGAACCCAAAGAATTTGTATTGTGCATGCATGCTGACCTCTATATATTAATTTCACTGAACAGAGAACCTAGGAATATCTTGCTCTCACTATTATTCCTATGATTTTTCTCTTAGAGGTAAGTAAAGAAGGTAGAGAAAGGGACTGTAATATTTTTTCAGTCTTAATTTCCTTTTATCTAGAGAAGGCCTGTGTTCTCTTTTAAAATGTGAGAAGAGGTGATATATCAACCCCTTATTAGTCATTGAGGGTCAAGATTTTGCCAGATCGGTGGAGTACAATTTGTGCTGTGAGAATTTTTAGTTGACAGCATGATAAACAAAAACATTTATTATTTTATTGGGAATATATGACTGGCCCCAGTGAGGTTGTTAATTATGGAAAATTTGGGCATAGCATTAAGATAATGAGAATGAATACATTCTTTGGAGAAGAGGGTAGTGAGGTAATACCAGAGGTACATCCTCTGAGGCAAAGATTTCTATTCAGGATTTGGAGGTGGTAGAAGGATTAACCAAAGGGGCTTGAGGGTAGATAAGGATTTTGGAGAGTCTTAGTGCTTTGCAATTATATTTTCTCATTACCTGCTGGGAAATGTAAGTTTTCTGAATGAAGACTGGTAAAGACAAAAGCTTAATTGATAGCACAGATGAAAATTAGATAAAGGAAAATATTTAGTTATTAGAATTATTATTGGTTGGAATATTTTCCTAAATGATCATTTATGAATAGAATATTTTTCAGATAGTGAATATGTATCTCGGTTATTGTTTTATTAAATCTATTGGGGTGACAATGGTTAATAAGATTATATAGGTTTCAAGTGTACATTTCTATGATACATGATCCATATGTTGCATTGTGTGCCCACCACCCAAAGTCAAATCATGTTTTGTCACCATATATTTGACCTGCTTTACCCTTGCCTAGCCCCTCACCCTTTTTTCCCTCTGGTGACCACCATACTGTTAATCTGTATCTATGAGTTTTTGTTTGTTTTTCTTATTTGTTCATCTGTAGCTTTCCATTTTATATTCCACATATGAATGAACTCATATGATTCTTAACTTTTTCTGTCTTGACTTATTTCGCTTAGCATGGTATCAAGGGCCATCCATGTTGTCATAAATGGCAGTATTTCATCTTTTGTCACTGGCAGTAGTATTTATAGTACAGCAATAGTCCTTCACTTCAGCTTCATATAGAAGTTTCAAAATTATCATTAGCCTTAATAATAATTGGACACTTAAGAGGGTGGCATGATGTAATTTCAAGACTTAGGCCTTCAAGCTGATGTCTTCAGATGGGTGGAGCTTGTTTAGTGCTTGCAACTTAATCTTCTACTTATCAAACTTCATTGTGTTTTCCCTGGAAAAATAAGAGGAAAAGGGAAGTCATGTGAAAAATATTAGCCACTCATTTGTTTTCATTCTATAATTTATTCAAAATATATTGATTCAAAAATATTTTTTGAGCCCCTTCTCTGTGCTAGCAACTGCTCACTTTAAGGTGCTAGGGAATAGAAAAAATAAGATTAAGAAATAGTCCCTACTCTACCTTGGAATAACTTATAGAAATTTGGGTAAACAATTACCTTGAACAGATAAGCCTGAAATTCTGGTTTATATGATTAGACTCTTCCGATTAGTTAAGTCTTAATGGTTGTTCATTTTTAACTCTTCCTAAGAGTGTGTGTCTGTGTCTGTGTGTGTTTCTTTTGTTCTGTTTCCTCTTACCACTTTGTTTGCTCAGGACAATCAGAAAAAAAGTCACTTGTCTATGAGGTCTGTGTAGAAGGTGTTGAGCCATGTAATATGAATAATAGAGACATTTATTGAAGAAGATACAAGATACAGGACATATTGTACATAGGACAGTGACACCTCAGTTGCCTTCAAAGTAGGCACCTAGGGACCTCACACAGTTCTCCCAATTGCCATCACCTCCCCTGTTGTATTTTCTTGAATTTCATTGATGGTTTGATATCAGGTGATTTTAGTTTTGGGAAAAGCCGTAAGTCTCAGGGTGCCAAATATGGGTTGTAGGGGGGCTGAGTCATCTGGGTGATGAAGCTGCCAATCACCAGTTGCCCATAGCTGTGGCCTTCTGAATCATTTGAATATTTTCTGCAGAGGAATTTTCAAGCTTTACACAAGATTTGATGCAGATTTGTTGGCCTCCTGGCTCAGTCATTTTGAATGTGAGGCCACACAGTACACATGCTCACTCAGTGGTGTCTACCACCCCCCACTGACTAGTACAGTGAAGTCAGCATTGTTCATGCATGCACATTCCAGTCTCCTCTCCTTGGCTGCCAGGTGACATCAATGTCATGCAAACTATTCTCATTATATTAACAATGGCTGGACGTTTTACAGACTGACCTCATATTGCGTCTAGGAAACATGGCATGAACCATGATCAAATGGAAAAATATTGTGATTTTGAGGATGCTGGTTCGTCAGTTTTCCAGATGGGATAGAAATTGGGTCAAATGCTAAGTGGACAGTCACAGTGAGTAGGGCACTTTGGGATGATCGAATTATGTGGATGATTCTGGAGATTCTGTTTTTTTGAAGTCAGTTACCTAAATGTCTTTTTCTGGTAGGCATTTTTATTCTCTTTTGTTTTGAGGAAGTTATATTTTGTATAAATACTTGTCATATGGGAAAATATTAGAAGGAATACTAACATAAAAATTTTAAATTTACTCACTGGCTAAATGCTAATTTAAAGCATTTAAGCCTCTTTTCTAGTTGGTTTTGTAAACACAAAATTTTCCTGGAGTTCCCTTTTTTCAATGTATTTTGATGGAAATAATAGGTAGTTGGCTCACTGTGCTGTAAAGTTTATACTACTGTCATTTAAGAATATCAGTTCTGTACGGCCCCGGCTGGGTATCTAAGTTGATTGGAACATTGTCTCACTATGCCAAAGTTCTTAGTCCAATCTCTAGTCAGGGCACATGCAAGAAGGAACCAATGAGTGCATAAAAAAGTGGAACAACAAACCTTTCTCTCTCTCAAACTCAATAAAAAATTTAAAAAATAGTTACGTATGCCCACAGTTTAAAGTTGTAAAGTGCTTGATATGACACAGAGCATCTCCTATGCAGTCCCTTCTTTTCAGCCTCTCTAGTTCTTGCTTTCTAGAGGCAAGATGTTTAGAACATACGGCTGATTCTTTTAGTTGTTTACCATTGAATCTTGAAATAACATATTTATTGTGCTACTTCTTGATATTTCTGTTTCATACCATCATCTTTCCAGTATGGGAGTTCAGGCTTCAGCTGTCTTTCACCACACCCTATACCCCATACCCATACTTCATCTTTCTCTTACTTTCCCAGAATAATTATAATTTTGGTGCAATTAGTTATTCATTGTTTACATTGTTATGACTATTTACTATTAACAGCTGAGGAATATAGTATATAATGTTTATTTTTTCTGTCCATCATCATATTTTCTCTCTTTTCATTTGGTTAATTTTCCAATGAGTAATTCAGCCCTGCATTGTTTAAAATTACCCTCATGATGGTAAAACACATGAGACAGTCTGTTAACTTCATGTGCTTCACTACATCTTTCAGGAACTTTTTGATATGTTCCGATGTAGGCTGGTTGCTCTCTTATTCTTGCTACAAGGGAATTTTGGGAACTTATTTCACCATTATTCTGGAAGAATTCCCTTTCTTTTGCATTTTAGTTGGGTTTCCTATTTCCTGGTCCCTTGTCTTCCTTTGTCTTCTTCCCTTGGTTTAATCCATAGCTTTTTAAGAAAGAGTATTTGGGAAATAATTTTTGTTTGAGATTTTGCCGGTATGAATATGACTTTATTTTTTCCTCAACTTAATTATTTCTTGGTTTGGCTGATTATATAATTCTGTGTTTTAAATAATTTTCCCTTATAATTTTAAAAGCATTTCTCCATTGTTTTTCATCCTCTGGTGATGCTGTTGTGGAGTCTACTGCCATTATAAACTTAGTCCTTTGAATAAAACTTGTTTTATCTCTGGAAGCTTGTAGGAGCTTCCTTTTGTCCCTGGTGTGCCTTAATGTTTTTTTCTTTTCTTTTTTTCCCTCTTTTTTAAACACTTGAGGAAGCATTCCATCTGAAAAATAATTTCCTTTGGTTTTAGAAAATTTTCTTGATTTTGTTAATGATTTCTTCTCTTTTGTTTTCTCTGTTCTATCTTTCTAGATCCTGAAGTTTTTCATTTCTGTAATTATCATTTTTATTTTCAAGACCTTAGTCTTGTTGTACACTCCTTTCCCTCCACCCCCAAAATATTAGGGATTCCTGTTCTTATTTAATGGGTGAATTATTTTTCTGTTAACTCTCTTCAGGTACTAGTTATAGTTTTTATTTTAAAAACATTTTCTATGTAGTCTGTTTCTTCTATCTTTTTTCTTTTTTTTGGCTTGGTCTCTATTTTTCATATTAGATATCTTATGTCTTTGATTGTCCTTGAAGTCTGCTAATATGTAAGAGTGAAGCACCAATAATAAATTAGCAAACATTATTTATATAATGCTTAGAATGCGTCAGACACTGGTGTAAGTGTCTCATCATTTTTAACTCATTTATTCCTCATAATGACTTCAGGAGTTAGTTACCCTTGTTTTTAATTATTAATTATTATTATTATACCTATTTGACAGATGAGGAACCGAGGAATAAAATCTTTAGTAACTTGCCCAGTGTAATACAGCAGGTAAGTGGCAGAGCTGGAATTTGAATCCAAGTAGCCTGACTCCATTGTCTCTTCTTTGTACCTTTACACTCGTTGGCGTCTTGTGAAATAAGGAGCAAATTGGAAATTCTGTGCATGTGGTTAGGGCTTGTCAAGTGATGTGACCTGAGTGAGCTGTTTCTTTGTGGAACCTCTGATGAAGTCCTTTTTCATGGGTTAAATTAGATTCACCAGGGAAGAATCTTCTAAACTGCCGAATGGAAGTTGAACCAAAGCCCAGCCACAGGCAGATTGGGTGCTGAGTGGTGAAAGGGGACCTGGGGAATGGGTCTCAACATTTGATACAACTTTGACTTAGTTCACCTGCCTCAGTGCCTTCCAGTCCAGGGACCCTGAACTGTGCCATGTCCAGGGAATAAACCGTTAGCCTTCAGCAGTGATGGGGAACTGTGAGTGGCTCCGTCGTGCAGATTCTGGGAAGAAGTCTTGGGCATATCTGCGACTCTTATTTTGAGTCTTACATTTACCTAGCTTTCAGTGCCTGCCTTTCCTGAGCCCCTTGTGAATTCTATGATGTAAACGTGATTCTCCTTTTTCACTCATAGTTTCAGATTTATCTTTGTATTTACTTTTAAATTTTGTACAGTTTTCTCATTTCACATTCTCCTTGGCCCTGTGTTTATGAGGAAACAAAGAATCAAAACAGATCCTTGGTATCTTTTAAGAAAAGACCTTTGGAAAAAGATTTGAATAAATTACATGCTCTTAATTGTGCCATTTAAACTTTTCTGTTAGGCCTGATGAACTAGAACTCAAATGTCTCCTACCTGAAACATTTCATGGTGCTCCAGCTAGATAAATGAACTTATGAAAATCTTTCCTTCCACCTTGGACATATTTTCTTCTTTATATCTCACTATTTGTATTTGCATGCTTTTCTTACACTCTGCCCTTCCCCTGCATCTGACCATGACTCCTTGAGGACCTTGAGTGATATGCAGAGTTGTTCATAAAAACTTGTTACATTAAGTGTTGTATATATGTTGTTTTTGTAAAATATTAGCCATTATTAGATACTGAGGATAGCAAAGGAGGAAATTAATACAATAGTGTAACAAGAGATTAAATTCAGATGTAAAGATGTATGAGAATTCTTAAATATAAATATTTTGAAATCTTTTAGTTTAGATACCTAATCATAGCAAAGTATTAATCTCTTTTTCCAGGACAGTAAAGAAAGAACTACATGTTTTGTCAATCTTTTTGGTCAGGCTCATGATTCTGTAACTTAGATGACATATATTTAGTGTTGCTATATATTATATTTGTAGTGTAATGAAATATAATGTTAAATGCTTAGGAATATTTTTAAAAGTTTATAAATGCACTTTAGATAAAATAATGTTGTAATGTATTACGGTAAATAGAAGCCTATATTTGTGATTTTCCTTTTAAAAACTAATTTTTAGTTTTTGTATTTTGTAAAATGAATCTTTACAAATCAATGTTCTAATTTTCTTTCCTCCTGATTCTTTAAATGTTCAGAAGGAAACAAAATGTTTCAGGATTTGAAACTAAATTATTCAGAGAAAGGTTATTGCTTTAAAATAATGTTTATTTTTCTAGTACTCTATTTTTAAGAAACTCAGCACACAGTTGTCTTTTAAAATGTATTAGTATTTCTTTGAAAATAAAGTAGAGGAAGACTATTATCTGCCTTTTAATATGTAGAAGTTGCTGAGAGGTATGGAAAACATCAGTGGTCAATAATGTGTTCTTTTGTAGAGCTAAATCAGTACTTAGGAAACTGATGGTATTTGGTTCATTACCACAGGCAAACAAAGCTGAAATGATTGTCAGGCACGGGTATTTGTTTTTGTTTTCAAATCTTCTGGCACCTTACAAATAATTTATTGGGATATGACTTATGAAAACACACAGAAGTATTACACTAAAAATTCCATTCTTTTTAAACCATATTATTTGGGTACAGTGTTCATAGATGCTAAAAATAATTTTTAATTGTCTCCTGAGATTTGTGGGATACATTTGGAAAAGGCAAACTTGGTGTTTATAGTTTGACTTGGTTAAATCTCTGTATCCATATCACTCTTCTTTCATAATTTCTTCATGAAAAAAATGTAATCACATACAGATTTCTGTTCGCTTGCAACTCAAAATTAATGTGAATTCCATTTCAAACTAACCACCATCAAAAGTTTCTGAAAGTCTGGTTTATATTTTTTAAGTGCACTATGTGGATGACTTGCTTAGTTTTGATTTTTGGGCAAGTACATCTTAAAAAAAATTTTCATTAGATCGTTAAGATGTGGATAATGGTGACAATACTGGTATCCTGATTAATTTAATGTCCTTCCTGTTTAGAATGTACTTTTGTCTACATATATTTCTTTTAGTGCCATTACCTACTGAGTTTCTGTGAAAGTAAATTTTCTCTGCTTATTAAAGCAAAACAGTCCTTGAGATTGTTTTTTACTGTTTATTTTTCTTTGACTATTTTTGTCTTATTTTTGAAAGCAGTAGTGTTAATTCCAGTGAGAAGGCAAAATGTGACTATAGACAACTACTGCCTCATCACTGAGAGCAAAATGCCTTAGAAAATGCCTTTAGAATTATTGCTTAACATATGGTTTAATTTGTTGTAGCTATTTTTCTTTTAGAAATTTGAGAATATTATTTTTCCTGTAATCAAGTCCATCTTGTATTACTGAGTCAAGGAAACTATAATTAATATATGGATATGTCCACTTTTGAAATTTAGAAAAGGAAACCAGTATTATTGACCAGAGTATCACTTGCAGTTACTGATTCACAATTTATTGTGAATCTATTTTTCATTTTAATGTATACCACCTATTAACTTGTTTACTTTTTTAGATCTTGTAGTTCTTTAATGGTTTGTTAGATAAGAGCTTCATTTTTATGATATACATTTAGGACAAAATAATACATGGGTTGTCCTACTGATCATGTTTCTTACATACTGTTTAAGAGTAAAGAAGAGAGGGATTCTGGATATTCGCTTGTGTTTTTTTCTTCCCTGGTCTCCCATGAATACATGACTTGATTTATCTTGATCAGCCTAGTAACTTGCTCCACATTTTTCCAAAAGTGCAAAGCAGTTTCAGCTAAAAATACACATATCAAAATGCTCCAGAAGTTGTGGCCACAGCTCAAAAATGCTGATCAATTTTGAAAATCTAA
Organism: Furipterus horrens; assembly: GCF_987537825.1. NCBI lineage: Eukaryota > Metazoa > Chordata > Mammalia > Chiroptera > Furipteridae > Furipterus > Furipterus horrens. The sequence goes on from NW_028327174.1 coordinate 37,666,239, forward strand.
ATCAACCTCGGCCATGAAACCAAGGGAAGAACCTTTGTGGTGGGGGACAGATTTCCAAAAATTCACCGCAGTCCTGTTCTTCACTGGAGTTTGTGCTGATGTTGCCAGACAACTGAGGAATAGATGCATAAAGCAGGAAGCATTATTGAATTGAGCCCTAGTGCCAATTTGGGAAAAGCAAATTAAAATGTAAAAGAATATTTTTCCACTCCTGGCGTCTCAACATAAAATGGCAAAATACATGGTTGCAGAAAAAAGTCACAGAAATTGCTAATTTTGCCAAAAAAGTCTAGTCTTTTTGAATTAAAAGTGCATACACATATAGTGTAAAAAAAGTTTTTTTAGACTCAAGTATAATAGTTTTACTTTACAAATCAAACTGTATACACCTTTAAATCAGTGTTTTGACATAACTCACAGTGTGTGTGTGGGCTTGTTTCAGTGTCTTCTATTATTTTCAGGTGCATTTGAAGAATGGATGATGATGATTTTGGTGGTTTTGAGGTATGTTCTATTGTTTACTTTAATTTTGCTTTTATAATTGGTTTGACTTTGTGAGATTATAATGGAGTATATACTGTGTTGAAAATGTATTATTTATCATTGGCATTCATGATTTTTTACTTGATCATTTTGAATATAACTTTGGCATAAAAAAATGAAATTAAGGCAAATTAAAATATATCCCCTCTGAAAGTTAAACTGATTTTTTATTATTGAACATTTGGTCATGCCTGTAGGAATGTTTTAAATTAAGGTAATTAAGTGCTACTAGTAGAAACACTAAAGAAAAGGTTTAAAAATTGTCAGCAGATGATTTTGTTGGGATACATGTCAATTAGGAAATACTTGTGAAATGAGCAATGACTTTGAAGATCTGTCACATATTTTCATGTTTACACCTGAAATGAGTTGATTTAGACTATTAACTACATTGCCTTTTGGTGGTTTGTAGAGCTAATTAGTATGTTTGTGTTAGAATCTTCTCTCAGGTTTGAATTGGTATTTTTTAAGTGGAAATTGTTAGCTGAAGAAGCACTGCTTTTCCTTAATCCTTTTCAGTGAGTGTTCATTTTATTGAAATATTTTGTAACCCAGTTATTTTTATGGAGCCAGTATAGTCTTGCAGGAAAATCTCTGGATTAGGAGTCAGGATGCCTGAGCTCCAGTCCTGGAACTACCATCAAGTGAGCTCTGTGACTTCTTTTTTTTAAGTGAGACTTTTACCTAGTTTGGAATTTGGTAAAATGAGAGTGTTTAAAATAGGGAATGTAATTAATGACATTAACAGGAAATATAAGATATTAAGTATATATTCAGTATTCTGAATATCATGAAAGAATGGTTTGAATTTTTTTAGGTTAGGGCCATTTTCTCTTCTGTTGCTCTTTAATAATCTGTTAATATGGAGATACTGTAATAGGTTATTTTTTACTCTTTGCCATCTTTTGCGTTTTACCTCAGTGGCAAGTTATTTTTTACTCACATATCCTAGCAACCTTGAGCCCCCCTTTTGCTAGCTGACTCTAGCTATTATCTGGCCACCCCAAGGACATGAGAATAGTGTCCGGCCAAGTATTTATCAGCTGAAGTTCCTTCTAAATTAGAAAGTATGTATATATGTAGTTTCTCACGCCTGTGTAGTTTTTTCTTTTGTTGTTATCTAGTTACCTCAAGGACATAGGAATAGTTCTGTTGCCTTTAAAAACCTTTTAGTCTGTAAGGCGGGGCGGCTCTCCCATCTTCTGCTTCTGAAAGTGGGAAGACCCGTCCCTGGCCAGGTAAATAAACGCCATAAATTTACTTCTAAATTGCCTCGTGTCCTCTTTGCTCGCTAATGCTCCATAACAATACTTAGATTATGAACATATTTTTTACATTTCATCTAAAACTTTTTCGTTTAGCACATTTGTATGTTTTCTGTATTTTGGATTTTGTTGGGTGGCCGAATCTTATTTATGTTCCTGAAATATAACATTTAAAATTTTGTTGCCCTGGCTGGTGTGGCTCAGTGGATTGAGTACCGGCCTGCGAACCAAAGTGTCACCAGTTCGATTCCCAGTCAGGGCAGGCCAGGTCTCCAGTTGGGGGCACACAAGAGGCAACCACACAGTAATGTTTCTTTCTTTCTCTTTCTCTCTCCCTTCCCCTCTCTCTAAAAATAAATAACTAAAAAATCTAAAACAAACAAAAAAAAAACCCAAAAAATTTTTGTTAAAATTTCTTCTATTATGAAGAAAATGTTTCAGATATAATCTTAGTTTGTTGTTTAGAAGTTGTCAGTTATTTGAAGGTTAAAACTTAGAATAGCCTCTTATTTAAACTGTTTGACTGTATTAGAAAAACTGTCTAACTGTATTAGAAAAAAATTGAGTGGATAGTGCTCCTTAGAGTAACAATTATACTTCAGTGTTATAGTCAGTGGATCTATTCCTTTCAATATTACACAGGTACAGTTTTAACCAACCATTCCAATTTAATTGTGGTTATTAGTGTTCTTTCTTACCACATCCTGTTAAAGAAATATGGAAGGTCTCTATCCTTGGTCATATAAAGCATGTTCATTTTTCATAGTTTGTAGAGAGTAGCCATAGCTACATTATATTCTATATCACTTATCTCCTGTGGCAGATTTTCCCAGTTGACTTCTCCTTGGCAACAATTTAGTGAAGAATCTGAATTGAAATTATGGCTGTTTTTTCAATAATAATTTTACTGTGACCTGGACACTTAAGGGACAGAAAACTCTGTACATTTACCCACATCTCAACATTTCTGTAATTGTACCATAGTTTTAAAACTGTTTTAATAGTAGGGCTTGTTAATTTAAAATGTCAGCTTTAAAAATTCTGTAAATGTTAAGTAAGTCCAGCTGGTAGATTATGCAAAAATATAGATGAATGCCATTTCTTCAGCTTGATCTCAGAGTAGGTCTTATGCTAATTAATGAAAAAAGATTTGGTCTCTAGTCTTTTAAAGAAAAATGATCTATAAAAAAAAATCTATATGGGGAAATGTGGTAAGTTAAAGTACTGTACTTAGGTGTGAAGTTCATGAGTGAAAATGTGATTAAGGATATATGAAATAAAATTTTCATTGACAGGAGCTGTATTTGAGTAAGAAAGGAAAATTTTTACTTAAAGGTAATAATAGACTATGAGTACTGGGTGTAGTGAGTATTAGCAGGGGTGGTAGCAATGAAAACTGAAAAGCAATTGAGTGTTCAGAGGGAGTTTGAAAATATGTGGTATATTACAGAGCATGTGCTAGTAAAACAGGGAAGTTTGATTGCTTAAATAGCATTTCTATTTTCCAGGGCTTCTAAAGTAATTTTGCCTTTGTTTTCTAGGCTGCAGAGATTTTTGCTGGTGGAAGCGGTGAAACCCAAACTATATCTCCTGCTATTCCTTGGGCTGCTTTTCCTACAGGTACTACTATACTGTAACTAGGAGTTTTATTATTTTTTTATTATTTAACATTTTTTGCCTTTTCTTTAGGAGCCTCTTTCTACCTTTGTACTTGGCCTTCTATGATCTGAAAAATGAAATGACCCAGGTTTAATCTAGCTTTATTTCATAAGAAATTATGAATTGCATAACAAATTTTGCAATGGTGGCTTGAGGCATGATTCAAAAAATAGTATCTTGAACAATAAATGAAATTAAAGTACAATTTACCTTTCATAATTTGTCTTAGTTTAGGAAGGTGAGGTACAAATAGTATTTTTTAGGTTGTCTGGTTCATAAATTAAAAAAATCCATATTCTAAATGTATTCTAAAAATAATGTATTGTCCCCACCAATATTTAAATTTAAAAGTTTCTTTTTTTCAGAAAAGTCATTTGGAAGTATTGAAAATAAGCCACCCAAGAAATTAAATAAAAAAATAAATTCTATTATTGAGAGATATTTTGTGGAAGGCCTGATGTTCAATATTAATATAATTCACGTCTGAATAGTATTTTGAGTTTTTTAGACTTTTTGTTCTGCCAAGTCATCATAAAGTCAGTAGAAGATGAAAATAATAATTCTTTAACAGCTTTGGTTAGTCTTAGATTATTAGAGGTATTCATCCTATAGCTATTTTTCTAGCTTTTATTAGGCATTAGGCACTATGGAGTTATGTCCTTTACTTCAAGGGCCAGGCACATGCATATCTGTGATTTGGGAAGAATGATGATTTTGTCATCCATTTATTTAGCAAATGTTATTTCATGCCTGGTATGAGCCAAGCACTATGGTTGAAGATGGGTGTGTATTGTTGATCTGGGCTTTGAAGGATGCATATGATTTCTTTAGGCAGAAATAGGAGAATTGGGAAAGATTTTGGAAGGAGAAAAGTAAATGGAACAAAAGTGTAAATGTGGGAAAGAGGATGGCATAATTAGGAGGCTCATTCTTATTTGAGGACATTATGCTCATATATGTTGTTTTCTTTGCCTGGAATTTTCTACCTTCTCCCTACCACTATTTTTGTTTTATGTGTTGTTTCTTTCTTTAAAATTTCGTTTTCTGGGAAGATTTCCCAGAGAACCCACCCACATCTATGCACACCTGTTTTCTTACTTTCATGTTAGACTGTAAGTTTTGTGGGATTAGGTACTATGTGTCTTTGTCTTATTGTCATGTCTTAAATGCTGAGCATAGTTCCTAGCTTCTAGTTAGCCCTCAATAAATATGTGTAGAAAGAATAAAGAAAAAAATGATTGATTGATTGAATAAATGAATGGATAACTGAATGAGTAACTAGACTAGGGAGGCAATGGAAATTGATAGGAAGATTTGGGATAACGATACTTATATAATATTTTAGTATTTTCAGTGTTCTGTTACACATACACACACACACATAGGTCTAGTCCTCAAAGCCTAATGAAATTAAAATTAAAGAACAGCACTTCCAGTGTACACACATAGTTTCTCCCTTACTCCCTTAAATAAATTAGATCTGAAGAAAGTCCTCTTCTTCTAAATTTCTGAATTTCCTCGATGACTTTTAGAAGCAGAGGAAAACAAATCTGTCTAAGGCTGAAGTTCAAGGTAGGTTAGGTGTTTGCTCAGTCCAAGCAGTATTTCTCCTTTCTTGAAGATATTTGTCTTCCTCTGGCTTCTGGCTGCAGAAATTGGCCTCTGATTCAGGTATCTGGAAGTTGTTTAAACAAGAGTGATGTGAACAATCTAATTAGTATAACAATTTAATCATGTCCACACTGAAGACCAGAGAAGATAAGAACCTTTAAGGAATCTAAAGCATATTCTTTTCAGTTTAAGAAAAGACTAATTTGTCTTTCTCAGACTGGCTTATTTCACTTAGCATAATATTTTCCGGGTCCATCCATACTGTCGCAAAGGGTAACTTCCTTCTTTTTTTATAGCTGGGTAGTATTCCATTGTGTAAATGTCCCATAGTTGTTTTATCCACTCATCTACTGATGAACACTGTGGCTGCTTCTATATCTTGGAGGTTGTAATTAATGCTGCAATGAACATTAGGGGTGCTTATGTCCTTTGGAATTAGTGTTTTGGGTTTCTTTGGATATATTCCTAGAAGGGGGATCTCTGGGCGAAAAGGGAGATCCATTTTTAATTTTTTGAGATATTTCCATGCTGCTTTCTTTTGCTGTGCAAAAACTTTTTAGTTTGATGTAGTCTTGTTTATTTTTTCTTCTGTTTCCCTTGCCTGGGGAGATATATCCGATAAAATATTGCTACAAGCAATGTCTGTGATTTTACTGCCTGTTTCCTTTTAGGAGTTTTTGGTTTCAGGTCCAACGTTTAAGTCTTTGACCCATTTTGCATTTATTCTTGTGTGTGGTGTAAGAAGGTGGTCTAGTTTCATTTTTCTGCATGTATCTGTCCAATTTTCCCAATGTCATATGATTTCAATCACATGTGGAATCTAATGAGCAAAGTGAACTAACAGGCAAAACAGGGACAGACTCATAGATAGAGAACAGGATGACAGCAAAGTAGGTGGAGAATGGGGGGTGGAGGGATTGAGCAAAAAGGAAAAAGACCTCATGGACATGGACAACAGTGTGGTGATTGTGGAATAAGGAAGAGGGTATAAAGGGACTAAATGGTAATGGGAAAAATACAATAAAAAATTGAAAAAGAACAGGAGACTTCCAGCCAAGATGGAGGCCTAGACTGACACGCTCTGTCTCCCTCCGCAACTAAGAAGGACTACAACTACTGCAAAACCAGAAATAACTAGAAGTTCCAGAAAATAAATGGAAGTCCAACATATGAAGTTATAAAGAAATGGTGCTCATCTGGACAGGTAGAAGGAGTGAAGCTCGGGAAGAGAGTTCAAGCTGTGCTGTCTGCAGCTGCAGCAGTGACGGAGGCAGGACGGCGGTAAGCACAGACACTCATTTAGGGGGAGGCGAGAAGCGCCTGGGGAGCACCCCTAGCTATAGACCAACCCGTCAGCTTGCGATTCCAAAGCCAGGGAAGACAAACTTCCATTGCCTTGGACTGTGAAGTCCTGAGGGGGTGGGGATGGAGGAGGAGGCTTCCGGTCTCTCAGTGGAGAGTGAATGGCAGGAATCCATCTTGGACCCCCACCCCTGCAGAAAACGCCACAGCGTGGTGAGATGAGTCACCCAGTTGTGACGAGTGCATGGGGCTCCATTCCCTATAGCGTAGGAGGTGTGACAGCCCTGCCCAGGAAGTAGAGGTAAACACAAAACTGTCAGGATGACACAGATCATGATAAAGATCCCAGTGACACAGCTGATCAGACAGCAAATATCTAATCTAATGACTCAGCAGATAGGAAATCTTTCTGAGGCACAGTTCAGAGCTTTGGTTATAAAAATGCTTACAGACTTAACAGCAGATCTTAAACAAGATGGGGAAGGAATGAAGGCTAGTCCTGCTGAAATCAACAAAAACACATATGAAACTAGTGGTGAGGGAAAGAAAACCGGGGATAAAATCAACAAATCGGAACACAGGGAAGGAACAAACAGTCAACCAGTGCAGAAAGAGGAAACGAAAAATGCAGAAAATGAGGAGAGGCTCAGAAACTTATCGGACAGCTATAAGTGGGCCAACATCTGAATCATAGGGTTGCCAGAAGGTGAAGAAGAAGAACTAGAAATCGGAAAATTATGTGAAAAAATAATGAAGCAGAACTTCCCTAACTTGGGGAAGAAACTAGACTTACAGGTCCAGGAAGCACAGAGAGTTCCAAAAAACCTGGACCCAGGGAGAACCACACCAAGACACATTATAATCAAAATGTCAAAAATTAAGGCTAAAGAGAGAATCTTAAAAGCAGCAAGAGAGAAGAAGAGAATTACGTACAAAGGGGTCCCAATAAGACTCTCAGCTGATTTCTCAAAAACTCTGCAGGCAAAAAGGGACTGGCAACGAATATTCAATGTAATGAAAAGCAAAAACCCACAACCACGATTACTCTATCCAGCAAAGCTGGCATTCAGAATAGAAGGGCAGAGAAAGTGCTTCCAGGACAAAGTAAAACTGAAGGAGTTCATCAGATCCAAATCACTGTTATATGAAATGTTAAAGGGACTTGTTTAGGAGGAGGATCAAAACTATGAACATTAAAATGAAAACTGTGTCACAACAACCAACAACAGAAGCTAGGAAATTGAAACAAAGACAGACTAAGTAGGCAATGAGAGTGGGAAAAGAATTATAGGTATGGGGAACATTTTGAGGGGAGCTCAGTGGGGAGGGGGGTGAGGGGAAAGGGAGGGAGATGGTACAATAATTAAGAAGCATAGTAGAAGGGAGTAGACAGGAAGATATTGAGAAGAACTATATGCACAACCAATGGGCATAGACTAAGGGGACAACTAGAGAGAGGGGGGTCACTGTGCGGAGGGGAACAAAGGGAAAAGAAATTGGGACAACTGTAATAGCATAAACAGTAAAGCATATTAATTAAAAAAAATTGAAAAAGAAAAAAAAGAAAAGCCTAATATTCTCCTTTTATCTCTTACTCTACCTATACCCCAGCTGTCTGTAATCTACACGAAAACTACCTCAAAAATAAATAAATATTAACTGAGTTTTAACATAGCTTAAAATCACAAGAAAATTTCTCAGAAATACCTGATTTTAGGTTTTTAAAGTTCTTGGGAGAGAATAGAAATGTTCATTTTTGGGGTAAGGATAAAGGCTTTTATTAGGTAAAGAATACGAGGTCTGTTCAGAAGGTATCCAGACATGTAATATAAAAAATAAAGACATTTATTGAAGAAGAGACAAGATACAAGAAACATTGTACACTGGACAATGGCACCTCAGTCCCCTTCAAAGTAGGCACCTTGGGACCCCACACAGTTCTCCCAGTTGCCATCAGCTTCCCCATCATATTTTCCTGAATCTCACTGATGGTCTGAAATCTCTTCCCTTTCAAAGGTGATTTTAGTTTTGGGAAAAGCCAGAAGTCACAGGGTGCCAAATCTGGGCTGTAGCGGGGCTGAGCCACCTGAGTGATTTGAGGTTTTGCCAAAAAACTCGGCACCAGATGTGATACATAAGCCGGCGTGTTGTGATGAAGCTGCCAATCACCAGTTGCCCATAGCTGTGACCTTTTGAATCACCCACATATTTTCCAGGGAGGAATGTTCAAGTGCAATGCAAAATTTGATGCAGATTCATTGCTCTACTGGCTCAGTCATTTTGAATGTGGTCACACAGTACACAGGCTCACTCAACAGTATCTCCCACACCCACTGACTAATACAGTGAAGTCATCATTGTTCATGCGTGCACATTTCAGTACACTCTCCTTGGCTGCCAGGTTACATGATGTCACTCAAACCATTCTCATTATATTAACAATGGCTGAATTTTTTTCGGGACAAGCCTTTGTATAGCAGGCCTAGTGTGCCTAGTGATTATCCTGCTTTAAAAAGGCTGGCAGTGAGTTGGAGAATGATTTTTTAAATAGCTACTGTAATAATGAATCTCTCTCAAAGTGTCTGTTTATTACCCGCAATGCTATTAATGGATGGCTTTACCTCAGAACATACATCTCCCTGTCATACTAGGATTATTTACATAGTGAGACCTTTTAAAATGTTAGTTAATATGAAGTACTGATGATGAAATTAATAAATCATCAGTCAGACTAAATGAAATGTGCATGTTGGTTCTTTACACAAACTATTATCTCTAGGCCCAGATACCATTAAGATATGGCATCTAACTGATGAAATGTGCTCCTGCACAGGCCTTATCCTCTAGGTTGTCCTCCATCGCTATTGTGCGAAGCCTTGGCGCCAGTTAAATTGTGATCTACACTGTGGCCCTATCAACAAACTATGTGTTCCTGTCCCTTTTTCATTGATCCCTATTGTAATAACGTCCTTCATTTCCCATATATTTACTTGAATATTTTCTTTTCAAGAAAAGCTATAGAGTTTTCACTGAATTTGTTCCATATCTCATAATTGCTCCTTCTTCTTAGCAACTGTATCATTATTTTTTCCTGCATCACTTGCTTGGCACTTAGATTATGCCAATTTATGTTTTTTTTTTTTTTTTTTTATGGTGAAATACATGTAATGTGAAATTTGCCATATTAAACATTTTGAAGCATACATTTCACCACTGTTATATATTCACATTGTTTGTAATCAATCTCTAGAACAATTTTATCTTGGGAAACTGAAACTATAGTCACGAAACAATAATTATTCATTTCATTACCCCCTAGTTTTCTGTGAATATGACTATTCTAGATATCTTATATAAATAAAAGTATACATTATTTGTCTTTTTATGACTGACTTATGTATCATAATGTCCTCAAGGTTCATCTATATTGTAGCATGTGTCAGAATTCCCTTCCTTTTTTAGCCTGAATAATATCACACTGTATGTATTGACTATATTTGGTGTATCCATTCATCTTGTTGATGGATTCTTGGGTTGGTTCTTTTGACTGTTGTTAATAATGCTGCTATGAACATAGGTGGACTCTATGTTTTTTAAATACCATTTTATTGGCTTCAGGATGGTGATAGAGTAGGTGGAAGTTATACTCACCTCCTCTCAGGATCTAATCAAAATTACAAATAAATTATAGTACAATCAACCTGAATAACCAAGTGAGGACTAGCTGAACATAACTAAGGACATACAGAAGAAGTCACTTGAAAGCCGCTAGAAAGGACGGAGATGCAAAAAGGGCTGGCCCCAAATCCATGTGCAGTGGTTGAGAATTGGGAGAGATATCTGAGTTGCAAAGGTCGTTCCTGAGGTGTGAGGGGTTTGTTCTTCCCTCCAGGCTCCCCATCCCAGAGCAACAAAGCCAAGAAGAGGAGCCCACATAACATCCAGTTGTGAAAATCAGTGGGGATTCCATCTGCCAGGGAGAGACAGGAGAATGTTAGAGACACAGCCCCTCCTTAAAGGGCTAGTGCACAAAATTGCATCCATGGGCATTTACCTGTGACTATGGCAGAGGTTGTGTGGCTTTGGGGAGAGAGCTGGGGAGACAGCTGGCATTGTCCCTGTGCTGAGTCGCTCTCTCACACCACCTACAGCTGTCATCTTTCCTGGGTCAGCCCTCCTTTTCCATACTGTAGTGGCCTGGGGCGATCCACTGGCCTCAACCTCCTAATTCCCCGCTGCCCTACCCTGACAAGCCTGCTGCATTCTTTCTGGGAAGTCTCTCAAGGAGGTCCACGCAAACTCAGGGTGGCAGAGACTCACAGGAAGAGACCAAGTTGTGTGGCTCTGGGGCAAGGGGCATGTTTTCTTCTGCTTGCCCTGACTATGCTGCTGTACCTGTGCAGAGCCATCCCTCCACATGACCAGATTGCAATCTATTTCAGCCTGATGAAAAATACTGGCCTTATCCTGATGACTCTCTGAGAGAATGCTCCACCAAAAAGGTCTGCAAGTCCAAGTTAGGTGGTGACTGGCCTTTGTGAACCCTGGGGCTTTAGCCGAGTGGCCACAGATCCAGCGCTTGCGCTCAAGTTTGAATCTGTGTCAGCCTGGTGAATACTACCTGTCCTTATGTGGTGACATAGAATCTGCCTCCCACAAATTGTTTACTGATAGGGGATCTTTAGTGGCTGCGTCTAACAGGCCGCTGGCAGCCTTTGGATCTTGACATGCTTTTGGCCTTTTGCTGACCTGCGCCATGCTTAGCTCTGGTGGAAACTGGCTTTGTTAGGCAGCTTGGCCCTTCCCACACACACCCAGGGCCCCAAAAGGCAGCCACCAACAGTGGATTGCTTTGTAGTTCCTAACAGGTAGTTGAGGTCTGTTCACAGACAGTGTCTGACATTGAAGTGCACCAGCATCTCTCCCAAGAGGCCTGAGAACCAGTGTACCCAGTGGCTGGCTTTAGACCACATCAGAGCATGACCCAGTTAGTTCCACAAGCAGCATAGCTAAAGGGATATCTCAGCAGACACCAGAACCTGCTGGGGAGAATTCCACTTTGTGGTCAGCACCCGCACAGCGGCTCATACACTGTTGTTGGCTGGGGTCAGTCCTCACAGTTAGCCAGACTAAGGGTAAACCCCACCCATGGACAGTCCAACAGTAATCAAGACTAAACTAAAACATGAGGGCTTGCATAATACATGCACGAGACGTTTCTGGAGCACCCAGTTCAGGTGTTCAGGGAGACTGCGCCACTGAGCGCCACAGGATACTTATACATAAGGTCACCCTACCAAGACTCAGAGACATAAACAGATTTATATAATGGAGAAACAAATACAGAGAAGCAGCCAAAATGGGGAGACAAAGAAATAAAAAAATATGCCCCAAAATAAAACCAGGAGAAATCCCCAGGAAAAGAACTAAATGAAATGGAGGTAAGCAGTTTACCAGATAACAGAATTCAAACAATGGTTATAAGGGTCCTCAAGGAATCTAGAGAGAACTTCAACAGCATAAAAAAGGCATAGAAACCATAAAAAAGAACCAATCAGAAACGAAGAAAGAATACAATATCTGAAATAAAATATACACTAGAAGGAATCAACAGAAGATGAAATGAAGTAGAGGGTTGAATCAGTGAATTGAAAGACAAGGTAGCAGAAAATACCCAATCAGAGCAGCAGAAAGAAAAGAGAATTTTTAAAAACGAAGATGGTTTAAGGGACCTCTGAGACAACAAACCAACAAAATTGAAACAGTCATCAAAAAACTCCCAGCAAAAAAGGCTTTACAGATGAATCGTGACAGACATTTGCAGAAGATGTAACACCTGTTCTCAAACTATTTTAAAAAATTCAGGAGGAAGGGAGACTCTCAGGCTCATTTTATGAGGCTAGCATTATCCTCATTTTAAAACCAGAAAAATACACTACAAAGGAAGGTAAGTATAGGCCAATTTCCTGGTCAAGAAAGAAGCAAAAGTCCTCAGGAAATATTGGCAAACCAAATTTGGCAATACATTGAAAAGATCATACACCATGATCAAGTGGTGTTTATTCCTGGGATGCCAGGTTGGCACAATTTTCTAAAATCAATTAACATGATATATCACATAAACAAAATGAAAGATAAAAATTATATCATATCAACAGATGCAGAAAAAGCACTTGACAAAATCCAGCACCTGTTTATTATAAAAACTCTCAGTAAAGTGAGAATTGAGAAATAATACCTCAACATAATAAAGTCCATATATGACAAACCCAGAGCAGAAAAGCTAAAAGCATTTTTCTTAAGATCAGAAACAAGACAGGGATGTCCACTTTGAACATTTATTCAACATGGTACTGGAAGTCGTAGCCACATCGATCAGACAACAAGAAGAAATAACACATCCACATTGAAAAGGAAGAAGTAAAACTATCAGTGTTTTCAGATGACCTGATACTATATACTGAGAACCCTAAAGATTCCACCATAAAAGTACTAGAACTGATAAATGAATTCAGTAAAGTAGCAGGATACAAAATAAATAATCATAAGTTGGTTGCATTTTTATGGACCAATAATGAACTATCAGAGAAACTTAAGAAAGCAAATAAAATACCTAGAAATAAATTTCACCAAGGAAGTAAAAATCCTTATCTTGGAAAATGATAAGATATTGAAGAAGACACAAATAAATGGAAGCATATGCTGTGCTCTTGGAAAGAAAGATTAAACATCATTAAAATGTTCATACTACCCAAAGAAATCTACAGATTCAATGCAATACCTATCAAAAATATCAATGACATTTTAGAGTACTATGATAATAACTCAAATTTGTATGAAACCACAAAAGACCTCAATACCTATAGCAATTTTGAGAAATAAGAACAAAGTTGGAGGTATCACAATATCTGATACCAAACTACACGGCTGTATTAATCAGAGCAATGTGATACTTGTGTAAAAACAAGCACATAGATCAATGGTACAAAATAGCCTGGAAATAAACCCATGCCCTATATGGTCAAGTAATATATGACAGAGGACACAAGAACATAAAATGGGGTAAAGTCAGTCTGTTCAACAAATGGTGTTGAAAAAATTGAACAGATACATTCAAACAAATGAAACTAGACCACCTTCTTAGACCGTATAGAAGAGTAAACTCAAAATGGATTAAAGACTTTTAAATGTATGACTTGCGCCCTGGCTGGTGTGGCTCAGTTGTTTTGTGTGTTGTCTCACAAACCAAAAGGTCACAGCTTTGACTCCCAGTCAGGGCACATGCCTGGGTTGCAGGTTTGATCCCTGGTCTGGGCATGTATGGGACACAGCTTATCAGTGCTTATCTCTCACATGGATGTTTCTCTTTCTCCCTCCCTGTCTCTCTTTTTGTCTCTAGAAGCAAAGAAAAAAATGTCCTCAAATGAGGGTAAAAAAATGTTCATTGTAGCACTGTTTACAATAGCTGAGCTATGGAAACAACCCAAGTGCTCATCAATAGATGAGTGGACTGAAAGAAAAAAAGCCATGGTACATATATACAATGTAATATTACTTGGTCATAAAAGAGAATCAAATCTTACCATTTGTGACAGCATGGATGAACCTAGGAGGTTTTATGCTAAGTGAAATAAATCAGACAGAGGAAGATAAATACTATATGATTTCATTTATATGTGGAATCTATAGAACAAAATAAATGGACAAACACAATAGAACTGGATTTATTGTTATAGAGATCAGAATTATGGTTGCCAGAGGGGTGGCGATTGAGGCAGCTGGGTGGAAAAGGGAAGGGATTCAGAAGTACAAATGGGTAGTTCAAAAATGGTCACAGGGATGTGAAGTACAGCATAAGGAATTTAGTCATTAATATTGTATCAATTAGGTATGGTGCCAGGTGTTGTATTTGAAATATCATGGGGACGACTTTGTAAAATACATAATCATATATCATATATCTAAGCGCTGAGCTGTATATCTGAAACTAATACCAAATAATATTGAATGTAAATTGTAATTGAAAAACAAAAAAATCAAATCACATTATCAGCGATGTCTTCCATTTCTATATGTCTATTTTTGTCTAAGCCTTGGAAGGCAGAGACTATGTTTTAAATTTTTTTGATTCCTAAGTACCTACTACAGCATTGTTCCTTGTTAATAAACAATGCTCAATAATTTTTTCTTTATTAGTAAAGCAGATTTACTTTAAAGTAACTCTTGATTATTTTAAATTCTTTGGGGTTAAATAATCTTATAATCACAAACTAGATGTAGGCAAACCTAAACTTTACTTAAAAATGTAATTTTGGAAAGCTTACCCAAAGATGGCTAAGAAGCTTTTATTTCTAGGCTCAGTTATCTTTTCTGGTATTCCCAATTTAGACAAATGATCTGGAAATAATGATTAACAAGAGTGGTCACAGAATCTGAATAAGAGAGAATAGCTATTTTTCTTTTTTTTGTTGTTGTTGTTGTTAAATATCTTTAGTGGTCCTACTGTGTGTCACCAGGGAACACTATAGGACAGTACAGGTTAGTAAAGTGTAGTTCAAAATATTAGTGTTTAGAAGCAATAGTAGTAGTATCCATTATTCCTTTTCCTTTTAAATTTTATTTTTCTAAGCATTTTTTAAGGGAAAATCATTTCAGATTTTGTATAGTATTTATTAGTTTTTGAGTTGGCTACTCATAGAACTTTATTTTTTATGAAAACACCTTTGCTAAGAAATCTCTTGTTTTTTGACAGCATTCTTAATTCATTATCTCTTATGGATTTTTATAAGACTAGTAATGCTCTACTTTTTAGGAAACTAACTTTTCAAAATCAATGTCTTCTGATCCACACATTTGTACATGTATATATAAACGCAGAGATATACAGAATAAAGACATATATATGTAAGTAGATACTATGATTTCTTTCTTTTTCTACACTTTTACTTTCCAGTGCAAGTTCTCTTTCCTACCATACTCTTTTGAAGGAGAGAGTTTATGTTTACTTGACCTTCCAAGTTCTAAGAGCATTACACAGTCTTAGTTTGGCTTTAGTATGTTTTTGATTCATTTCTGGTTGTAGCAGACCCAAAGTTTCTGAATTCATGGGATTTATTTAAATTAATTTTTGGAGTGTTTATTTATTCACAGATTCACCCATTACCCTGTTTTTAAAATACACTATATGTCATACACTATGTGCCACGTGGGGTGGTCTTTTTTCATTCTCAGTGATGCCATATGAAAATTGTCATCACAGATGTATTGTTAATATTGGCAAGCACTTATATCAATAACTTCAGCTTCAAATCTTTGCATGAAAAAATATGAGGTCAGAAAGTATTGTTCTCTTACCATTGTGTACAATGTGGGTGGTGCTGTTTTAGAGGCAAATGAATGTTCACTTTTTACTTTCAACTGTATAAATATAAATTGTCTAGAAGGCAAGGTGGGAGGCCAAACCTTGAATACTGTCCTTTCCAATATGTTTCTAAGTTCTTGTAGCACTACACAGACCACATTAGAATGCGTTGGCCATCAAAGGGAAAAACAAGTGGTCCAGATAGATACTTTAATCCAAATTAGCTCTTTCAAAACAGCTTATATAGAAGGCAAACTAAACTGTCTGTCACAAGACGACCCTTTAGAAGGAATAATGGGAATTGGTCCAGCAGATGTTGAACCAAGTAACTTAGATGTGGTTCACTTTGCATCTGGAGTTATTTGCATACAAAGCCAACAGGAAAGTTCAAACATTTTTCTCAAGACATTGGCAGAGAGAAACCTGGAAGACAGATGCCTTTTTGATTTCATGGTTCAGTTTTTCCATTCTCCATTCTCCTGGCCAGGAAAACCTAGGACAACAAATCGGTCATTTTATTAATATCCCATTACTCTCTTTGCTAACCCTGTTTTTCCAGTCGAATCTGTGCTACACATCTACAAGGGTTCAGAACCTGAGTCCACATATTTTTGTTCGAGAAAGAATTGTTGTGATATTTTCTTCAGATTAATCTGAAAAGTAGGAATAGTAAATATTAACTGAATTTTACTTCGATCTATATTTGAGATAAAATTTTAAGATGACTTATTACATAATGCATATACTTGTATTATAATAGGCAGCATGTATCACACTATTTAAGTATTTCCCGTACCTTCTACTTTGTGTGTATATTAGACATTTTTACCAGGACTTAAAGTGGATTTCCATTCTAGTATAATAATTTTGTAATATCTTTACACCAATTATTTGAATGGAAGATTGATAGATAGCTTCTTTTAGCTACCCCTGCTGTTTTTTTCTTAACACCCAGGTTACTAATGCACCTTTGTTTTATTTAAAGCCAGTGTTTTTTTTTTTTTTTTTAAATATGATCACTAAGGTGATAGCTTGTATAAGCTGTGAGTTATTACTGTACATGTAAGTTTCAGTCTTTATGTGGATTTGCAGTAATTTATGTCAGTTCCTATCTTCCTTAATGCATATAATAGTCAGTGATATTTGTTATGACATTAAAGGTTAGGTTTGTAATGTGGTTGAGAATCAAATATCTCTGACTGTGGAATGAAGAGTTCTGCCTTTGCCTTGAACTAACTGTGTAACTTCATCGAACTCAATCACTGAATCTATAAATTAAAGGACTAAATGATATCTGTGCATTCCTCCAGATTTTGAGCTTGAAGTTTAGTTTTAATTATTTTTTTTCTGGTTGCAATGTCTGTAATATGAGTAGCTTACACTAGGTAAATCATGGCAGCTGATTTTAACTGCATGGTCCTACTGTCATAGTACTAATCTAATATATTACATTTGCTCTAAAATCATAACTATAAATATATATTAATGAGGAGAACTGTAATACAGAGGAGAAACTTGGTCCTTTTTAATAAATTTTAATTATTATCAGTTACTGTTTAAACTGATTTTTCTTGCAGTATTTTATGGTATAGTCTTTTATCTGTTCTGATTCTGAATTTTCTTTTAAAAAGACAGTGACTTGATTTTTAGGATATTATACAATACATTTTTAAAAATAAGCAATTTGAAAATAGAGCTGTAGGGATTTTCTCATATTACTAAAAAATCGAAGTCATGGTAGCAAATTATTTTTCTATAAGATTAAGATAGTGTTCTGACTATAATCATAATCCTGATTCAGTGGGAAAAAAATATCTTAGGTTGTATGTGGCTCAGTAACAGGAGGAATCATTGCCTAGTGTTTTTAAACCAATGTATAAATTTCTACATAGCTATTCTTCTGAATTATGTTTCTTTGGCCCCAGAAAATAAACTTTTTATTGTTTTTGAGAGACAGGAAGACACATACACATATGTAGTACAAAAGGCATGAAAGAAAAGAGAATTATTAATGGTATTCATGAACATTTTTTTATATTCTGTTCCTTCTTTCCAGATATAACTTGTTTTACATTTTCCTTTTTAACTCTCCAGATATCTTCCAGGCGCATAAAAATGTGAATGTACCCACCTCTTCTTTTTGCACAAATGTCTACATACTAGATATGAGGGTGGACCCCCCAAAACAAAAATTTATTTACAAAAATGTGTGTATTTATTCTTACATGTTTAAACTTCAGTCACCTTCAAAGTACTCTCCATATCGAGATGTTTTTTGCACTGCTCAAAATAGTTTTTGAACTCGATTTTGACGCCTTTTAGTGCTTCTGCCATTTTTTGTTTCACCCCTTCCACATCAGCAAAATGTTTCCTTTTGAGGACTTTTTTACATCTGGGGAAACAAAAAAAAGTTGCTCAGCATGAGATGGGGTGAATAGGGAGGGTGGGGCATGGGCTTCCTGCCATTTCTGGTCAAAAACTGCTGAATGCTCAGCGTGATGTGGGCAGGTGTGCTTGTAAATCACCCAGGTGAAATGGGCACATGTGTTGAAAGTGTTCAAAAAATTCACTGAATGCTTGCTAATTCTTTATTTAAGGTCTCACTAAGGTCGTTTATTCATCTGCTAAGGCCTTTACCAATACAAAAATATAGATGCATCCCTATGTTTATAGGGATAGCAGTACTATTTACAATAGCCAATATTTGGAAACAGCTTAAGTGCCCATCAGTAGATGAGTGGATAAAAAAGCTGTGGTACATTTACACAATGGATTACTACGCAGCAGTAAAAACAAACAAACAAACAAAATCTCTTGTATTTTGCAATATCATGGATGGACCTGGATAAAATTATGTTAAGTTAATTAAGCCAGTCAGTGAAAAAAAATACCATATCACCTCACTTAATATGTGGAATATAATGAACACAGTAAACCAGTGAACAAAGTAGGAACAGAATCTTAGATACAGAAAACAGACAGACAGTATAATTGGAGCAATGGAATTACTAGGTCAAAAGGCAGTTCCATTTTTTAGTTTTTTGAGGAAATTCCATACTGTTTTCCATAGTGGCTGCACCAGTCTGCATTCCCACCAACAGTGCAGTAGGGTTCCCTTTTCTCCACATCCTCACCAGCACTTGTTTGTTGATTTGTCGATGATGGCCATTCTGACCTGTGTGAGGTGGTATCTTATTGTGGTTTTAATTGGCAATTCTCTGATGGCTAAAGATGTTGAGCATCCTTTCATATGCCCATAGGCCCTCTGTATGTCCTCCTTGGAGAAGTGTCTATTCAGGTCCTTTGCCCATATTTTAGTTGGATTGTTTGTTGTCCTGATGTTGATTTGTACGAGTTCTTCATATATTTTAAACATAAAATCCTTGTCTGAATTATCATTGGCAAATATATTTTCTCATACGGTTGGTTCTCTTTTCATTTTGATGATGTTTCCTTTAGCCATGCAGAAGCTTTTTAATTTGCTGGGATTATGCCTGAAGAATCCTGAAACACCAGTTCAAAAGAACCTATGCACCCCTATGTTTATAGCAACATTATTTACAGTAGTCAAGTGTTAGAAACAGCCTAAGTGCCCGTCAGTAAGTGAGTGGATCAAACACCTGTGGTACATTTACACAATGGAGTACTATGCAGCAGAAAGAAAGAAGGAACTCATAGCTTTCATGACAGCATGGATGGAACTGTAGAGTATTATGCTAAGTGAAATAAGCCAGGCAGTGAAAAACAAATGCCATATAATCTCACCTAATACAGGAACCTAATAAAACAAAGAAATGAGCAATATAGAACCATAATGGAAACAAGGAACAGACTGGCAGTGACCAGAGGAGAGGGCAAGGGTGATAAGGGGGAAAGAAGGGGAAGGATCTAGTCAAGGAACAAATATGAAGGACCCATGGACATGGACAACAGGGTGAGGATTGACTCTGGAAATGGGATGGGGTGTTCAGCATCGGGAGAACAGCATGAGAAAAATTGGGACAACTGTTATAGAACAACAATAAAAAGAGGCCAAAACAAACAAACAAACAAACAAAAACAACTCAGACAGACAGATACCAGGAAGGGGGGCTGGGATGGGATGAAATACAGTGAAGGGTTTAACCAAAGAATATTTATTCATGACCCATGGACATGGACAGCAACATGGTGATTGGTTTGGGGAGAGCAGAGGGTGGGAGGAGGTCGGCAGCCGTCCGTCTCGAGAGATGATGGTGTAGCTTCTTAAGAGTCTATCTGCACCGCCGAGAATGGCTGTGCAGTCCGACTCGGGAGTGACACGGTATCTGTCTCCTCCCGTGTTGAATCGACATCTTGTGATGACGCTGGAGTGTCCTCTCCAGTGAAGCTGAAGCTACAGAGCCTGGGCAGGGTGATATGGAGGGTCTGCTGTTGCCCATGCAGCAGACCCCCCCTCTCTTCGCAGCTGAAGGGTCCAAGGGAAAGACGGAGTCGATACAGCTTGGCTTCAGGTGCGCCGCAGGAGTTGCCGGTGTTGACTACAACGTCAAACCGCCTTAGGGACTCCGGCTCCGGATTTTCTGTCGGGGTTTACTCCCTTAGCCTTTCCCCTGAAGAGGTATGCCGCAAGGCAGCGGAGGTTTTTTGGAGTCAGAGTTTTCCTTCTCTGATGTGCCCTGACTGGAAGATCGAACCAGCGACACTTAGCTCGCAGGCCGACTGGGTGGATAGAGGGAAAGGGAGAATAAAAGCAGGAACAACTAGAGCAGCATAAAAAATAAAAATTAAATTAAATTAAATTAAAAAAATCACTGAAGCCAAGGCTAGCCTCTCACAACACCAGCTGGTACACTGATGCACATAGGTTCCTAGAACCCTCGCTTAGCGGAGGGAGCCTGTACTACAGGGGGCCCACCCTCCAGAAGATAATAATAATAATTATTATTTTGCGGTCCCCTCTTGTACTCATACTAACACTTCTTGTCCCCAACCCCCAATATATAAATAGATGTTTTTACGGGAGCACTTAGAAATCTTCTGAATTCATTTGAATGGTTGTATAATACTCTTTGGCATGGATGCACCGTTACTTATGTAACCAGTTATTTTCCTCACAGTCTCTTGCTGTTACAAACAGCCCTGCATGAATATTCTTATACTTATTTTTAGCAAAGCTATTTTAATTTAGATCATAATTTGTGTCTGTGAATTAATGGAAAGATTATTTAATATTAACAAATAGTTCAGTTACTGATTTTACTAATATAAGTATAGGACAAACATCTTCTCTAACTAAATAATGTCAAACTTCATATTTATATGGTCACACATAAGATGATGTTGGTTACATTGAAGATGACTCTGATTTTATAAGTACATTAAAAATGTACTTATAGCTGACCATGGACAAATTAGTAGTAGATTTAAATGCTCTTTAGTTATCTCATTGTATTTTTAACATATAAAATAATGTTTATTGTAACATTGTTTATAATAGCCCCAAACTAGAAGCAACCCAAATGTCCATCTAAAGTAGAAAGTTTAATATTTTGGTGTATTATATTATAGAACAGTATACACTTGGAAAATTACAAACTGTAGCTACACATAACATGAAAGAATCATGAAGAAAAATACTGTCCTCACAGGATTAGTATGAGGTCTCAATTGAGAAATTATTCTGTAATTCAAATCCAGGTACTAGAATCTGTAAAGTCTAGAGGGTCAGAGCCTCTGTTTAGAGTCCTGGAATTCTTTTTTTTTTAAAAAAATACTTGTTGCCCTAACCCCTCCCCTTTGGCAACCAAAAGCTTATTCTCCGTATCTGTTGGTCTATTTCTGTTTTGTTTATTTGTTTATTTTGCTTTGTTTATTCATTCATTTATTTGGTTTTTTAGATTCCACATATAAATGAAATCATATGGTATTTGTCTTTCTCTGACATGATACCAGCTTTGTTCATTCCAGGTTGTCACAAATGGAAAGGTTTTATTCTTTTTTAGTGATAAGTAATATTCCATTACACACACACACACACACACACACACACACACATATCTCACATCATTATTATTCATTCTTTTATTGATGGACGTCTTGGCTATCATTAGTAATACTGCAGTGAACATGAGGGTGCATATAACTTTTCAAAATAGTTTTTGTTTTTTCAGATAAACACCAGGAATGGAATTGCTTGATTGTATAGTAGCTCTGTTTTTTATTTTGAGGAATCTCCATACTTTTTTCCATGGGGGCTGCACTAATTTACAATCCAAACAGCAGTGTATGGAGGGATCCCTTCTCTCCGCATTGTCACCAGCACTTGTTTTTTGATGATTTATTGATAATAACCATTCTGCAAGTTTGGTGAGGTGGTATCTTGTTGTGGTGGACTTCCTCGGATGGATTGTTTTAGATACCGTACTTTTAATAATAGCCATGTAATTTTAGGGTAAGCAACACAGAGACTGCCTAACACACTAAAAATTAGAATAGAAAGATATTTGGGTACATATTTTAGAACTGTCTATAAGTAATGACATTTTAGCAACTCTTAATCCTATGGAAAGTTTGCCTGCCTAACATAAAGGTTTTGATCATTTTGCATCTGTCAAGTCTGAGGTCAGGATTAAGGAGTGGGTAAGAGATGATTCAACTAATTTGGATAGAATTTTAATCAATTTGGCAGATACAGACTTGACAGAATATGGTAAGCAAAGATTACATATGTTTTTGTTATTATGAAACCTTTAGCCAACTAAATGGATTGTTAATTTTTTTCTTCAGCCATTCTCTTAAATTTATGAACACAAAGCAAGTTATTCATGAAAATTTACAGATAGAATTGTTTATTTATCTAGTGAATAAACATTTATTGAACTTAACATTAAGTTCCTAAAGAAACAATTTTATATTCTTTTAAATCCTTGGTCTTATGATCGAAACACAAGTACTTTGTTTTGATGGAATGTTTGATGAAATTTATGAATTTTATTTCTCCTAAGTTTTTGAAGACAGATTAGGTTCTCATTGGTTATGATCGTGTTTGAAGTCTGCGGGTGAGACTAGTTATAGTCTACCTTATCTTGTTTTCTTTTTCCTCCTAGAAACTAAGCATCTATTGTGTATTACGTACAAGTGGAACAGTGGAAAACAAACAGGACAGACAGTGCTGTGAATTTGTTAAATTAATATTTAAGGAGAGCACAGGGTACCAGGTGGTTTAGTTGTATGTACTTTAACAGCAGACTTCAAGAGAAATTGAAATACAGAAGTTTATTATTCACAGGCCCTGAAGGAACTACATGGCATGCCTCTAGGGCAGTGATCGTCAGCCTTCTTTATCTCATGGCACACATAAAGTATGTATAGTGGTACCCTGGTACTCATCATTAATTTGTTCCAGAACTCGTGACAAGTGCTGAAACTGAGTACCGAATGATGAAGCATTTTCTCTTGCAAAGAGTTGTCCTGACTCATAATCCAAGATCTAGCAAGTGCCGTGAGTCCCAAGCAAGCACCAAGTGCTGAAGCATTTTTTTCTTCTCAAAATGTGACAAGTACAGGGTTTGATGAATTCTGAAGCCTGGGAGTACTGAGGTATGACAGTAATTACTAAAATTCTGCAGCATACCAAAAAATATATTATTTTTTGCCAATCTGACAAAATAAAAATAGGTATAATTTTGGCTCATTCATACCAGATGGCAATTGTATTGGCTGTTGTCATTTTTTTTTTTTGACCATCAAAGGGAAAAGAGGTCAGAGTCCCTGACTAAACAGACAGGTATTAGAACACACGTTTTAAAAATTCTTGTGGCACACCTGTTTAAAAATCACTATTCTGGTGGCCACACAGGGAGGTCAAGGCAGAGTGCCAACAAAGACATGGGACCTGGGTACATGCTTTTATTGGGGTCTCTGGGTGGAATACTATGGGGTTCCTGGGCTAAGGATGATTGATCAATTCAAACCACAGAGTTCTCATCTAACACAAGGGGTAGGCCCCGTGAGGAAAACTGGTGATCATCACAGCCCTTGAAGAAGTCATATCCTCTAAATAACCACAGAGCAAATTATTCAAGTTCAAATGTTCCACAGTCTTTGTATTTATTTTTCAAGAAGAGGATAAGATACTATACTGATTTGCTTTTGGCTTTAGTAAGTTAAGAATGCTTGTTAAAATTTCTAGGAAAACCACCAAAAGAAGAGAAACAGTACATTACTTTTAAACTGATAAAGCAAAAGAAAAGGAAACAAAATCAATTCAAAAATGGTAAAAAAACAAAAGAAAACAAAAAAGAAAAACATAAAATGGCAAAACTAGGATGGCAGAAAAAAGAACCATATATGTACATCAGTAATTACATTAAAATATAAATGGACTAAGTATTCCAATTCAAAGACAAGGATAGTCAAACAAAATCTAGCTTTATGCTAGCTATGTATGTATGGAAAGGAGTTACAGACCTTTTAATTGGAAGATATATTTTCAGATATAGTAGGAACATTCTGAATATCAGAATTTAAAGATCAAAATGTATATATAATACAAGTAAGAGAGAACTAGAACAATGAAAAATAACCTTATTCAGAATATTTACAATGAATCAAATAAAGCCTTGTATACTACCATTAGGTTGGCACTTTTTTTCCTACCTTTGATAATTCCATTATCCTATCAGTACAAAACAGTTTTTTTAAATCGCAAATTTATCTAATTATAATGATTTAAGGATCACTATGGAATAATCACGCTATTCACCATAGAAACTGAAATATATAAAAGAATGGAAGTTGTAGAATTATTGATAATTTTACTAATGCACCATAAGATTACTCTGAGTTGCTTATAACTCTAAAAGTTGATTGAAATTACAGAATATCATCTTTATTTTATTGCTACGTTTGCTTTAGATTTTAAATTTAAAATGTATTTACATGCACTTTTTTTTCATGAACATTAGTGTTTGTTTATCAGTAAGGATATGTCTCTCTAGGGTAAAATAAGTTATTTTTGTTGTAGATAGTGTGGAGATACTCTACAGGCACATTTTGATAATCTCTTTTTTAGAAGTAGTCAACTACATGTTATTGATTCTGTTGTTTCTTTTCTAGGTTACTATTGTAAGTAGATTTAAGTCTCTAGTTTCTTTAGATTCTTGTAATCTACAGATCTCCCACTCTTTGTACTTAGATTTCTATTAGACATTCAAAATCAACATGCCCAACATAACTGGTGTTGGGTTAACTTTTTGGCTATCTTCCCTTGGAAACATGATGAAGTAAAATGTCATTCTTGATACAGGGCAACACTGAGTATGTAAAAAATGACTCTGATAAATAAATTTTTTCTGTCTAGGTGTTCTGAAAATGAGGTATATATATCTATTTGGAAGCCATAGTTTTGGACTTTCCTAAGTGTGTTAATTCTTGTAACTGAACATGTCTTATTTTGAGACCCCGGTAGCTTTGCCTATAAGGTTGTTCCAAGAGATGTTGACTCTTGTGGAGCATACAGCTGGTTTCTAAGCCAAGGTGGGCCTCACCCTTACCTGTGAAGATTTTGTCTACTTATGCATGGGTTGTGACTTGTTTTGAGGTCAGAGACTAGCCCCTTTATTGATGTGAGTACTTTTCTTCTGAAAGAGAAACTTTTGATATTGCTTATAGGCTGTTTATGTCCCATATCTTGTAAGAGAATGTGATGCCCCTTATGGTCTTGGGTAGTTTAAAAGAGTTTGTGTCTCTTTAGAAATAAAAGACCTTTTTTTTTTTTTTTTAATCAAATTCAGATCTGAAGCCCTTCTTTTCTGCCTCTGACCTTTTCCACCATCAGCCTTCACCATCTTAGTTGTTGGCATCTTCATCCTTCCACTCACTTAACCAAACCGTTGGAGTCAGCCTTGCTATTCCTTTGGTCCTCTTACACCTGAAATCCAATCGGCCTGGGAATCTTTTTACCTGTCCTTTCAAAACATACACTGTACTTTGCACTTCTTATAACTGCCGCTCTTACCATCCTGGTTTGAGTCACTATCATTTCTTAACTGGATTAGTAAAAAAGTTTACTAAACATATCTCACGGTCTACTCTTCCCCAGGGCAGTCTGTTCTCAGCACAGCTACCACAGTGATTCTTTTAATACATCTCTGCTCATAATTCTAAATCAGCTAACAGAAGTTTCTCAGATTTTTTTGGGGAGTGGGATGGGGTGTGTATTTGTGTGTCAGAAAACTCATTTGTGAGACAGGTGTTTCTCCCAAATTTTAGGATATTTTCTAGGCACATACTTGTAGTACCAAAAACTTTCTTGATAAAAAATTAGTGTACACAAATAGCTTTTGTGGACGTCTGATACAAATTAGGTTTTCTGGACTTTCTAACACTCCCTGCTTTCACCTTTTGTGATTATTATACCTTTTTCTATTTTATGTCTTTCTATAGTCTAGTAATTGTCAGCATGTCCTTTTCACCTCCATAAATATGGCCAGGATTTACTTAGTTTTTGTGAATTGTGTATGCTGGGATGACAGTAGTACAATTTTATTCATGGTTAACAATGAGGATTAAATAAAAGTAGGTTTTTTACTCTGAAATGATGTGTTCTTTTTTTTAATTTGTTTTTTTGCCTGGTTTTTGCACTATTCCCTGTGAAATGGTATATATTAACTATCTCCTTATTTAAATAGCTTCCAAAGAAGCAAGATTTTTAATCTCTTTTCATGAACTTGAAAAGTTTCATAAAATATTTCCCCAAATCTTATTATATTATGGAGAGGGGGTGGAAAAAACTGCTGTTAGGAATCAGGAAAAGTCCATTTAGTTCTAATCTGTTACTATTTAGCAGGAGGATATAGGCAACACACTGGAATTTTTTAGACCTCGTTTAATGTGAAATGTAAAATTTCTTCTATAAGGTGCTTTGGTCACTAGGATGTTATAAGCAGGTGAGAAGTTTGGCACACTTTCTCCAAAGAGGCCTTAGAGATGGGCAGTTATTTTCTTGTTAAATTTGCCTCTGTTTAAGGTTGCAGACTCAATAATTTAATTTTGTCAATATATTGAGAATAGTGTCATTATTCAGAGGCAAACTCAGTTTATGAAACTTAAATACAAAAGGAGAATGTTAATTTATTAACTTACACTGAGAAATTTCTCTGCCAGAGGATGGAATACTGAGTCCATTCTCTCCCCATGGGCAAAACAAATGATAAACCACATTATGATCAAAAAGTGTGTGGTAAACATGGAATTAGAATAAAGAGAGTTAAGTAAATTGAATTTAATGACATTATGTTGAGAATGCATGTTCTTTTCACATTGTAGAAATGGTTTGGCCAAGAAGACTGAAATAATTTAAAATGTTGGCTTAAGTGTCATTTTCCCTGGATAATACTTAGATGACCTCTGCCAGTATTTGTCTGTCTAACTTTCCTTTTAAGTTTCTGGGGTGGCTGATTAACCAGTCTTCTTTCTGATTGTTTGTATTATCTCATTAAATATGTCAACTATGTAAATTAGTATTTTATATGTATTTCAGGCTTCTGGCTTTGGAATAGTTTTCACTTATTTAGGAGACAACATATCTATATGTTTTGATCACTTATGTAATGATTCTTCTGATAACTTTTGTTATATTATTTGATTATCATAAATATTTTTTTGAGGAAGCTAGTGTTATTTTGTTCATTTTCTAAATGAGGAAATCAAGGTCCAGTGACTGTACTGGAATATTTAGCTCTAAATGTAGAATTGGGATGTCTCTAGTTATTTTTTAAGATTTTTAAAATTTATTTTTAGAGAGAGGATAATGAGGGGAGCAAGAGAAGGAGAGAAACATCTGTGTGAGAGAGAAACGTCAATCTGCTGCCTCTTGCATGGGCCCTGACCAAGGACTGAACCCTTACCCAGGCATGTTTCTTCACCGAGATTTGAATCTGCAACCTTTTCTTTGTGGGTTGATGCACAACCAACTAAGCCACACCGGTCAGGGCGAGATGTCTCTAGTTATTAAAGTTCAGTTTTTCCTGCATATTGTATGTTTTCTTATGAAAAATGGCTTGAGTTCCCTTAACAGGTACACTGAAAAAAAGTAAATATACGTTTAAGGTATTGATGCACCTCTGAACATAGAGTTATTTTTCCCTAAATTATACCTTTATAGACAGTAAAGTAAGCATTAATCAAGGCAATATAAGCCAATTGTGTTTTGTTGTTGTTGTTAATTGTAAATGTAGGAGCATGTTGCAGTTAACTATCATTTTTTGTGTATGAGATAAATAATATTTTAAAGCTCGGACTGATATTTTCCTTAAATAAATAGTCCATAAGGCTTTACATCCATTCATGTGTTTTTTTAAAAAGTGGAGGTTTTTTCAGCATTGGTATTATTTATTAAAATTTTTATTTTTTGTTTGTTTTAGTCTTTTATGCTCTAAAGAGATTTAATTCTGTCATTTCACTTCACTCTTATGACAAACATTCCTTAGAGGAAGGCATATCCCTCTGTCTTATTTTTACTTTGAGAATTGCAAGTTGTACACCATTTCAGTTTCTTTCAGCCCCACATGGTTCATTACTTTTAATGAATATAATGGTAATAGAACTTTATTTAAACTACATACTTTTTCTGGATTTGGGCCTATAAAATTTCTTGGATGTAAGGCTAAGAATTTAGTTATCTAACAGCTGCTATTAGCTGTTAGGTGTCTAACAGCTGATTTTAAATTGTTGGAAAAGAGGATATAATGACATCCAGTAGAGTTTAGAAATTTATGATATGTAGTTTGCTCAAATTGTGCTTTTGCATCCCTTTTTGTGTTGCTGGTATATGGACTTAGATATCTAGTTTTAAGAATATAATGAAATGCTAAGTTTTCTTTTAAGAGTAGTGTTTTCATCATATTGATAAAAAAGCTGGTTTGCTGCTGTTGAAAGCTGTTATGATTATGAAGTTTATAAAAGGTACTTAGATGTACCATATATACGTGTGTGTGTGTTTGTGTGTGTGTGTGTGAATATATATATATTTTCCCCTGGCTGGTTTGGCTCAGTGGATTGAGCATCGGCCTGCGAGCTAAGTGTCGCTGGTTCGATCTTCCAGTCAGGGCACATCAGAGAAGGAAAACTCTGACTCCAAAAAACCTCCGCTGCCTTGCGGCATACCTCTTCAGGGGAAAGGCTAAGGGAGTAAACCCCGACAGAAAATCCGGAGCCGGAGTCCCTAAGGCGGTTTGACGTTGTAGTCAACACCGGCAACTCCTGCGGCGCACCTGAAGCCAAGCTGTATTGACTCCGTCTTTCCCTTGGATCCTTCAGCTGCGAAGAGAGGGGGGTCTGCATGGGCAACAGCAGACCCTCCATATCACCCTGCCCAGGCTCTGTAGCTTCAGCTTCACTGGAGAGGACACTCCAGCGTCATCGTAAGATGTCGATTCAACACGGGAGGAGACAGATACCGTGTCACTCCCGAGTCGGACTGCACAGCCATTCTCGGCGGTGCAGATAGACTCTTAAGAAGCTACACCATCGTCTCTCGAGACGGACGGCTGCCGACGACATATATATATATATATATATAGAGAGAGAGAGAGAGAGAGAGAGAGGCAGGTAGATGCCGGTTAACTTTGATAGGAATATTTAAATATAGCACTTTGGGTAGTGCAGATGCTTCAAAGATAAATGTGGGCAAAATACCCCATAGGCTCTAAAGTGAACAGTGTCATTTGTGTACAGTGATACTTGTGTAAACTCTGAAAATATTATGGGGCCATTTATTTCATCTTAGGAAATGGAGTCAGTTTCTGGCAAATGAGACTTATGTTGTAATCTGCTGTCATTATGTTGCTATAAAACTTTTTTGATATTTCTTTTTGTGATTTAGATAACAGAAAAAGAGGAAATATTTTAAGTTTAAGAAACACAGTAATTAAGTCAAAAATTTTCATATACATTATAAAAATTTATAGCAAGAGTGGCATGGACAGACAAGTAAAATATTAAGAATAGTGGAATAATAGAAGAAAACTACAATTGAAAAAAGAATAGTACACATGGGAGGGAGAATAGAAAATAATCTGCACAACTTAAAGAGAATGAAAATTGTAGTAAGCTTTATATCGAAGGTTTAAAGAACGAGAGGGAAGAAGAAATACTTGTGACCTGAATTTTTCTAATATTCACATACTGTAAATAGATTTCCTTTTTCATTTGATTAACTGAAAGGACGGAAGTGGACTTTCATCTAGTTTTGTTTTCCTTTGACAGTTGGATATAGTTAAGTTTATTTGAGGACTGCTAGTTTTACTTTACTTTTTTAATTGGCATTGTTAAATTACTGTATATATGATAGCTAGCCATTCTTTATTTTTAAGCTTTTAATAATGAATAAATTTAGTTGGTATCATTTAAATGTACATTTCATTGAGAAATTTAGTTTTATTAAATTCTTCTTAAGTTTTCATCCTCCATTTTTAATTTTTGCTTTTACTATTAAGTGGTTTATTTTGTTTCTTTGTTTTGAATTTTTGTTTATTTACATACTAGAAAATACACAGGCAAGCAAAATTAAAACCTTACATGACTTTAACATTTTTTAATGCATTTTTAATCATGATGGTGTTGAGTATGAGCTTTGGAGTCAAACAGACATGAATTCTGATCATGACTTGATAATCTTCTAGCTGTGAGATTATGGACATAATAGTTAAACTTAAAATATTAAGTTCTTTATAACATGGTTGTAATTGTAAGGATCAGATTAGTTGGCACACAAATATATTTTGCATTATGTCTGGTACCAAGATACTCAGTGAGAGTTCTTTCCCCTTTACTTATTTAGCTTAATAAATCTGAGCTATTCTTTTTGATCATGTAGGAAAAAAAGATTTTAATGAAAACTGCATGATCTACATTCAGCACAAGTTCTGGGTTTATCTGATTCTGGCCGTGTTCACCATAAGTAGTTATAGTTGTTTTCCTTGTTATGAGAACTTTCAAGATTTCTTCTCTTAGCAACTGTCAAATGTAAAACACAGTATTATATTCCCATAATTTATTTATTTTATAACTGGACATTTGTACCTTTTGACACCATTTACTAATTTTCATCCACACTTCACCCTGTACCTCTGGCAACCACCAATCTGTTTTCTGTATCTATGAGTTAGATTTTTGTTGTTTTTTGATTTGTTTTATTTTGATTCTGCATGTGAAATTATGGTATTTTTCCTATTCTGTCTGACTTATTTCACTTACTATAATGCCCTCAAGACTCATTCATGTTGTCACAGATGACAAGATTTTCTTTTTTTGTTGCTTAATAATATTCCTGTGTGTATGTGTGTGTGTGTGTGTGTGTGTGTGTACACCAAATTTTCTTTACTTATTAATACATTGATGTACACTTAGGCTGTTTTTATATCTCGCCCATTGTAAATAGTGCTGCAGTGAGCATGGGGGTGCAGTTATCTTTTTAAGTTAGTGTTTTTGTTTTCTTTGGGTAAATGCCCAGAAGTAGAATTTCTGAATCATATGGTAATTCTATTTTTAAATTTTTGTGGTACCTCCAAACTGTTTTCTCTAGTGACTGCACCAATTTACGTTCCCACCAACAGTTCACGGGTTCCTTTTCGTCTATATCATTACCAACACTTTTTATTTTATTTTATTTTATTTTTGATAATAATCATTCTAATAGGTTTGAGCTTGTGTCTTCTTGTGGGTTTGATTACTATTTCCCTGGTGATTAGTGATGATGGGCACCTTTTCATGTACCTGCTTGCCATATATATGTCTTCTTTTGGAAAACGTCTGTTCAGATTCTCTGCTCAGTTTTTAATATATATATATTTTTTTCTGTTGAGTTGTACGAGATATCTATTTTATCTATCTACACACACCAATGACCAATGTTTGCTGCTGCAACAGACCTAAAATAGCAGCCTACTTTTCTATCGTTCTCTGAATTGAATAAATTGCCTTTTATTTGTGATCTGAATCAAATGAATACCCCAAAGTGGGGTATTTCTGGCACAATCTGCTTATTTAAGAGAACAGCTAATAAGCCAACTGAATGATATTTATTTAATAAACATTTAATATGTGTCATTGATCAAATTCTACCTAATCCTCTCTGTCCTATATACACACACATAGAAATCCAATTGATATTTGTTTATATATTTATTTAAGTTTATTGGGGTGACATTACTTAATCAAATCATATAGGTTTCAAGTGTCCATTTCTGGATACATGATCTGTATATTGTATTGTGTGCCCATCACCCAAAGTCAAATCATCTTCTGTCACCCTTTTACCCTTTCTTATTCCTCCACCCCCTTTCCTCTGATAACCACTATACTGTTGTCTGTGTCTATGAGTTTCAGTTTTATATATCACATAAGAATGAAATCATCTGGTTCTTAGCCTTTTCTGACAGACTTGTTTCGCTTAGCATAATATTCTTAGGGTCCATCCATGTCGTTGCAAATGGTAATGTTTCATCCTTCCTTATGGCTGGGTAGTATTCTATAATATGTATGTACCACATCTTTTTTATCCAGTTCTCTTTTGAAGGACACTTTGGTGGTCTCTATGTCCTGGCCACCATAAATAATGCTGCAATGAACATAGGGGTGCATATATCTGTGAATAAATATTTTCAAGTTTTTTGGATATTAACCCCTTGTCAGAGATATGATTTGCAATTATTTGCTCCTGTTAAATAGGTTGTCTTTTCATTTTGTTGTTGGTTTCCTTTGCAGGAGCTTTCTAGTTTGATGTAGTCTCACATGTTTGTTTTTGCTTTTGTCACCTTTGCTTTTGGTGTCCAGTTTTCATAGACCTAGGAGCCAGAAAGTGCCTCAGCATATTACTTTGCATGTCGCTTCACTTAACATTTTGGTATCTTCTTTCCCTGCCTCTTGGTAGATTGTTTAAGTAAGAGTTATAAGGAAAAACAGTCTCAGATTTTAGAAAGTAGCTTGGCTTAAATATGTTTACAATTTTGAAATATTTCTTCTGTATTCTTCAGAGTTGTTAGTCTCATTAGATAATACTCTCTGGGTTTTATTAGTTTGTTTC
Source organism: Furipterus horrens (assembly GCF_987537825.1). Classification (NCBI taxonomy): domain Eukaryota; kingdom Metazoa; phylum Chordata; class Mammalia; order Chiroptera; family Furipteridae; genus Furipterus; species Furipterus horrens. Next base: position 37,699,048 of record NW_028327174.1, read on the forward strand.
TCTTTATTTGTTTTCTGGATGCTGTGGGATTTTCTTTATGCTGTGATAATAAAGACTCATGATAATTTAAATAGCTTATTTTTTATTTTCCTGTTCAAAGACTTAACATTAATATGATATTTTGTGGTGACCATGCTAGCAATGGATTATGAGAACTCCACTTCTGTATGTCTCAGTTAAAAATTAATAAAGCATTTTTTTTTGTAATTTGCATAATTCTAAAAGTTGCTCATTACAATTTGATATGTATGGTGTTGCCTACATAGTCCTTACCAATGCACTATTATTTCTCAAAGAAACAAGAGGAGGTGGAGCTTTTATGTATAGAATACTCTAGAGAATAGTAAACGGGACTTTTTCCTTAGTTTCTCTTTCTGATAGGACATTGTTGCTATACAAAAATGCCATCAATTTCTGTATGCTGCTACTTTTCTGAATTCACTAATTAGGTCCAGCAGTTTTTTGGTGGAGTCTATGGGGTTTTCTGTGTACACTATCATGTCATCTGTGAATAATGACAGTTTTACTTCCTCTTTCCAAATTTGGATGTTTTTTATTTCTTCTTGTCTGATTGCTGTGGCTAGGACTACCAGTACTATGTTAAATCAGAGAGGTGAAAGCGGACATCATTGTCTTGCTCCTGATCTTAAGTGCCACACTTTTAGTTTTTGCCCATTGAATATGATGTTGGCAGTAGGTTTTTCATATATGGCCTTTATTATGTTGAGGTATGCTCCCTCTCTTCCCACTTCGCTGAGTGTTTTTTATCATAAATTGGTGATTAATTTTATCAAGTGCTTTTTCTGCAGCAATTCCACTGCTGGGAATATACCCTAAGAATCACAAAATGCCAATTCAAAAGAAGCTATGCACCCCTATGTTCATAGTAGCATTAGTTACAATAGCTAAGTGCTGGAAACAGCTTAAGTGCTGGCACATTAGTGGATGAGTAGATCAAAAAACTGTGTCACATTCACCCAATGGAATACCACGCAGCAGAAAAAAGAAGAAACTCCTGCCTTTTGTGACAGCATGGATAGAACTGGAGACTCTTATGCTAAGTGAAATAAGTCATCCGGTGAAAGACAAATATCATATAATCTCACTTATAAGAGGAATCCAATAAACAAAATAAACTAATGAGCAAAATAGAACCAGAGTCATGGAAGGAGGGAACAGACTGATAGCTGTAAGAGGGGGAGATGGGGGCCTGAATGAAAGAAGGTGAAGGGATTAGTCAACGAACATACATGAAGGACCCATGGACATGGATAATGGTATGGGGATTAACTATGGAAGTGGGAGTGGGCTGGGTGGAGCATGGCAAACGAAGAAAAATAGGACATCTGTAATAGCATAAACAAAACATCAAAAATGGAAAAAAGAGTTATTTAAAAAATAATGCTTAGAGAATAATTTAAAATAAAATGTAAGAAATTTCATCAATTATATAATTCATTTTTTTTATTAAGAAAGTGACTATTCCTGTTTTTCTTAGCTTTTTAAAGCTCTGATATATTCTTAAATCTTTAATGTAGATACCTTTGATATATCTGGAAATCCATTAAATTATATAATGCATTAAATTATAAATCAAAGGGCATTTTCTGTAGGGAACCCTCCATGGATAGAAGTAATATTTTAAAGTAAATACTGACTTTTACACTGTTTAATTCAATTAAAAAAGAAATCTGTTCATTTATTTTATATTTACTAACAAATCTTCATATTTAAGTGCAGTAGTTGGATCTTTCTCAATTCTTGCATATTCTTTGTTTTCCATAAATGAATACTTTCAATAAATAATTGATTTTCAAAAATCTCATGACTGCACATTGAATAGTAAAAATGGGTTCATACATAGACCTGAAAATAAATCAGGGTATTAGAGGATTTGAATAAGAAGACTGCTTGTGAAAGATAATCACCTGCTTCTAATGTACCTGTGAGATGAAAGAATGGTGGAAAAGGGGGGCCTAGCTCGGGTAAGAGACCGTTTGAATGAAAATTAAAAACCAAAAATATTTTCTAAGTTAAAGTTATAAAAATATTATCATTTTATTGCTGTTCTCCTCTTGAATTATTTAACTGTTAGCAGAGATTAATAGATTCCTTTGTGCATAGTTACATGCATGGATGTTTACACCTGGTTCTAGTTTAGACTTTACAGGAGTTATTTTTATGGAAACAAAACAAAGCTGACCACAGGCAAAATACTGGAAAAAAATTGCATACTATATGGAAACTTGGTGTCTTTTGCTTATGTGGTGTTCTGATGTAGTGGGCTGTTTTTTGTGTGTTTTAGAAGAGGTCCATCAATGGAAAATGATATATCCAATGAATTTGCTAATTACCATTACAAAGTTAAAGATAAAGAACTGCCATTAATTACATTTTTGATTAGCATTATAGCTGTAAAAGAGTATATGCTGACCTTTTATCCTCTAAGTCTTAGGAAATCAGTGATTTTATATTTGAAATGAAGCTAACAGTCTGTGTGCTCTTGCTTAAGAATTAAAATACAGCAGACAAACAAGATATCCAAACAGCAAATTTTGTAGATTTCTACCTCTTAAAAAATTTTGGCTGAGTTTGGTGCTGTTGGGTATACTTGATCTGAATTTAAAGATTTTGGGCATGAATATTGACACCAGTCACTTTTTAATAGACCAAAGAATAATACTATAGCAGTTTGAAAATTTAAAAATTGTATCTTCTTGGCTAGGTGGTGATATAATTATATTTTACATATTCAAATTTGTAATTTTCTATTAATCTTAACATTTTTTATATATTAAGAACACTTACATAAAACTTGTATACAATCAAAACAAAGCCATAGTTTAAAAGCCCTTAGTTTTTACACCTGAAGTAAAGAGGAACTCATATTTTTCTTTACTTCTTACCTGTTCTCATTTTGTAAACATTTTTGATCTCTGAAGTTTTTTTTTTTTATCTATAGTGTGAGGTATTAGTCTAATTTCATCTTTTTTTCAAATGCCTAATCATTTGCCCTGGCACTGTTTATAAACAAGCCCATCTCTTCTCAGTGATTTGAAATGGCATTTCATCATATGAAATCTATCTGGAAAAAGTACAGCCATTGTTAGTATGAGAACAGTTGGTGCAACATCATCGATGTAACCTGGCAACCAAGGAGAGTGGACTGGAATGTGCATGTGTGAACAATGATGACTTCACTGTACTAGTCAGTGGGGGCGGTAGAAGCCATTGAATGAGCATGTGTACTGTGTGGCCATCCATTCAAAATGACTGAGCCAGTAGAACAATGAATCTGCATCAGATTTTGTGTTACACTTGAACATTCCTCCATGGAAAATATTTGTATGATTCAGAAGGCTGTAGCTATGGGCAACTGGTGATTGGCAGCTTCATTATGACAACATGTCTGCTCATGCATCATGTCTCCTGCAGAGTTTTTTTTTTTTTTTTTTGCAAAACATCAAATCACCCAAGTGACTCAGCCCCTTTACAGCCCAGATTCGGTGGCCTGTGACTTCTGGCTTTTCCCAAAACTAAAACCACCTTTGAAAGGGAAGAGACTTCAGACCATCGCTGAGATTTGGGATAATACGATGGGGCAGCTAATGGCGATTGGGAGAACTGTGTGAGGTCCCAAGGTGCCTACTTTGAAGGGGACTGAGGTATCATTGTTCTGTATACAATGTTTCTTGTATCTTGTATCTTCTTCAATAACTGTCTCTTATTTTTCATATTACATGGCTGGATACCTTCTGGACAAACCTTGTATACTTAAGTTTCACACCATAATAGGTTTATTTCTGGACTTTTTGATCTGTTTATTGCTGCGCTACAAAACAAACAAACCATTGTTTAAATTATAAAGGTGCATCTTATGTTTTAATGTAATTTAATGCAGTGTATATTAATAAGGTTAATATGTTTTGGTATACCTTAAATTAGTATATTTTAAAAAGAGGGACTAGTATCTTCCTTATACTTTTTTTTAAAAGTATTTTTCTGTCTTTTTGCATTTTTACTTCTTTCATGTGGTGTTTAATGTCCATTTGTCTAGCTCCACTATAAAACAGCTTATTGATTCTTCTATTGGAATTATATTAGGCCTATAACACAACTAAGGGAGGTTTTGGCATCTTTATGATATTTAGTTTCCTATCTAATTACAAGGGATGTAATTACCTTTGTTCAGGTATACCTTTGAGACTTTTAGAAGTGTTTAAAGTTTTCCTCATGTTTCTTCCTAATTATTCTATCTAAATAGTTATTGTTTTTACATATCAATTCTATTTATTCTTATTCATTAAGGTTTTTTAAACAATTTATTATTTTGTTTATTTTATTTTTAGAGAGAGGGGAAAGGAGAAAGAGAGGGAGAGAAACATCACTGTGTGGTTGCCTCTCACTCGTGCCCCCAACTGGGGACCTGACGTGCAACCTAGTAATGTGCCCTGACTGGGAATTGAACCAGAGACACTTGGCTTGCAGGCCAACGCTCAATCCACTGAGCCACAGCAGCCAGGGCCTCTTATTCATTAAGTTTTTATCTTACAACTATACTGATTGTGGTTATTGTTTGACTTGGAACTGAGATAGTAAGTGTTTTTTTCTTTAGCTATTTTTATAATAAAAAATTTTTTTCTTATCTAATTGCATTGGCTCATGCCTTTAGTGCAATATTAAATGGTGTGGAGATACTAGTTATCCTAGTCTATTTTTTTTTTTTTTATTCTTGTCCTATTTTGATCATAGATGTATTAATCTAATGTCATCTTTTTTGTTCTGTTTTGTTTTGTTTCTTTGTTAATTAATGCTGCTGGCTTTAGGACTGAGGTCTATATCATGTCAAGAAAGTATTCATCAGTTCCTATTTTCTTGAGTGTTTTTTAACAAATATGGCTGTTCACTTTTACCAAAAGCATTTTCAGTCTTGGAGATAAACATACCATTTTTCCTTCAGGTCTATCAATATGGAATATTATATTAATGAATTCCCTAATAGTAAACTAGCATTATATTCCTGGAACAAATATGAGTTGTTCATTGCATAGCATGTTCTCAATATGATATTGGATTCTATTTATTAATATTTTATTTATAACTTTTACCTCATTGTTTTTATGTGATGCTATGATAATCTCTATTCTGTTTTTGTACTGTCTTTACCAGGTGTAGCTATTAATATTATGCTACTGTTATGTAAGCTAATGAAGTTTTTCTTTATTCTTAATGCCTTGGAACCATTTCAGAACATTACTATTACCCATTTTTCAAATTTTTGGTAGAAATTCTCTTGTGAAATGGTGCAGTGCTTTATCTCTGGGATAGTTGCCTGAGAACAAGGAAATAGATTTATTTTTCAATATTTTTTTAAGTTTTAAACAGATCAACTTTTATAAACTATTATTTCTGTGGTATATTGACCTTTTTTCCCCTAGATTTTCAAATTTATTTACTAAGAATTCTGTAGAGTTTTATGATTAAAATTTTTTTCTTCTGTTTTAATTATTATGTTCTCTTTGTCATTTAATTTGTATTTTAGTACATTTGCTCTTTTATTGTTAATAAGTTAACTACTGTTTTGTTTACTTTTTTAGAAATTCAATTTTGATTTATTAGGTCTGTTTTTTAAACTTACTTGATATCTATGTTATCTATTATTTTTATCTATTATTATCTATTATTTTGTTTTTGTTTAGTTTATGAGCTGAGAATTTAAATCATCTATTTTTTAAAAATTAAAGTGTTCAAGGCTGTATATATATTTTCTAAACACTGCTTTAAATGTGTTCCATAGATTGATATGTAATGTTTTAATATCATTATTTATTTAAAAAATTATAATATATTGACAGGGGGAACTTAAAATTGTGGTTGGATAGGTAATGGAGTAGGTGAAAAGAGTCCTAAAAAGGCTTTTTTTGAATATTGTCAAATGAAAAGATATTAAGTGACAATTTGCATTTATTGAATGTTTATCATGTACCTGTCTGGTATGGCCAGACTGTTTATTTAAATTATCAAATTTAGGCTACATTACATCATTTTGAAATACATATTATTTCTCCATTTTCAGAAGAGGAATCAGTGGTTTAGATGGGTTTGTGTAATTTGTCCAAGGTTGCATAATATGTAAGTTGCTGTTGTGGAAATTTAAAATCACTTCTGACTACAGCTGTGGCTTTTCCTTGAGCAGTCATATTGTGAGGTCACAGAGGTATTTGACAGTTTGTCATAATCAGTAACTGTCAGTAGCACAGTGTGACTGGTATAAAGTCAGCCCTTAGTGCTATCATTCTGGCTTGGACAAATAGTTCACTGAGATACTATTAACTACAATGGAAAACATGAAGCAAAGTAGGTTTACATAAGATGATGGGTAAGTTTGATGTACCTACTTGACAGCGGAATGGCACTGTCTGGTAGTTCTACCTTTATATATGGATCTAGAGGTCTGCAGTGTGGTCAGTGCTCAAGATACGAATTTAGGTATCATTAGTTTGTAGGTGACAATTAAAAAAATGGATTTTGAAAGTGGTAAGAATAATGTGAATATTGAGATCAGAGCATGAAGGAAACAGTGGATCTTAAGACTGAGTGGAGAAAGAGCCTAAGAAGAAAACAAGAAAACGTAGTCAAAATATTAGGGGGAAATCTAGGATATAGTGGTTCTCAGTCTCCAAGGGAAATTGCAAAGCAAAGGAAGGGTCATTAGTATTAGTGCTCTGGAAGACTAAAGAAAGATAAAATAAGAAGTTCATTTGATTTATTAGCAAATGAAAAAGTCTTAACTTGATGAGTTCAGTGGAGCGACCAGGGTTGGGTGAAGAAGAAAATTGGCAGGACTCATCTGATTATAAAACAAAGAGATGTGAAGGAAAAGTGTGACAGGTGGCAGTAGCTAGTGGAAGGTGAGAGGCTGAGGGTGCCTCTCTTGCCCTCTTCCTACTTTCCTGCCTCAGCCTCTCCCTTTCCCTTCCTTTATTTAACTCTTTACTTCATTTCTCCCTCTATTTATTCTACCACTTTCTCCTTCTTTTTCTAATATGGTATACTTAAACATTTACTGTTATAGATTGAGAATTCAATTTGGGTCAGCATGACATGTCTTAGATTTTGGCTATAAATATGAAAACAAAGAGATTTTAAAATGTTCAGGTGTTAGATCAGAATGATTTTTTTGAGTTTCCTGAATCTAGGATCATAGTCATACATGTCTTTTATGCCTAGAAGTAAACATAAATTTCTAACAAAATTTAATCTTGAAATAATAATGAAACTGGTATCAGCACAGTGCTAAAAGAGTTACATATTTTTATCTATTTGTACCTCTTAGATAAATCTTTGCTAATTCTACAGATGAGGAAACTGAGGGAAGTCAACTTGCCACTTGCTCTATACCTGGTATGGCAATTACGTTCCAGAGCCTGTGGTCTTGATAACAGGGCTGTATTCCTTCTAACTGTACTACACTACTGATTTCATACCTTTAAAATTAATTAGTAATATTTTTGTTATAAATTATTTAAAATTAGAAAAAATATTTTGACATTTTAGAGAAATGGTTAGCATTATGGGAATAGTGAAAATTAGAAGAAAGTGGTTTGGGAAAAAGATATGTCAAGTACAAATATGACTTGAAATTCTAGTTTTCTGTATTTTAGTTAAAATAGTGAAATGCTTATGGGAGAATCTAGAATACCTTACTGAGTATGGAACATACTATTTTAAAAACACAATATTGCTATAAAAGTGTATGCAAGATAACAAAATGATCCTACAGAATACCAATCAGAAATTGGTGTATTTTTAAATTTATTAATACCTAATGACTATATAAATATTTTTCTTCAGGCAAAATGCAATTTCCATTGTGAGCTGCCTTCCAGAGTTTCTGGTAGAACTTCGCTGACATTGCCACTGATGCCAGTGTGGAATAAAGGTCTTTATAATTTAGAAAGTCAAAACATATAAATGGATTACTGCTAAAAATAACTTACTCTTAAACTTTAAAACACATGGTACAGATAAATATATTTGAATGTTTAGAAAGAACCTTTGAAAGTAAAGTAATATAAATAGTATCTGTTTATTTTGCCTTCCTCTGTTGGCTTTCCTTTTGTGACTTCTGTATTTGAACTCTAATCACAATCTAGTGTTTTGTTGCAAAACTAATTACAGAATTGTATTTCAACAGTTTTTCTAAAAAAATTCAGCAAACATTGATTTTAATGTGAAAAATCTTTTGTTGTTGGAAAAGAAGTTAACAGAGAGACAGTTGGTATTAATTATTTTAAAGTAATTCTTTTTCCCCTTAGCTCACTTTGTTGTAATAAATAATTGATTTGACTTGACTACTGGATTCATGAGGTCATTGAGTATGTAAATGCTTGTCTTGCTCACCGCTGTCTGCTCAGTGCCTAGTTAGTGCCTGTCTGTGTCTGGCATTAGTAGGTACGCTAGTGCTTTTTGTTAACTAACTTGATAGATAGGTAATATGTTTAAATACTTTCTCTGAGTTGGAAATGTATTTCTTATGGTAATGTGTTATATGTAAACACTAAGACATTATTAAATTGTTTTGTTTGCCTGGATCTCATGCGGAAATATCATGTTAAATTAAGAAACACTACTTTTAGATTTCAGGTAATGGTCCTTCAAGAATAGCCATAGCCTCCTCATTTTCAGTCATTTTACTTTTACTTCCTTTACCTTTTCATCTCTTCCTCTCTTTGCTCTCTTTCTTTCCTTTAACCTGTTCTCTATTTTCTCTCTAGTCATCATTTTGTTTGTTTGATTTCCTTTAGTATCTGGAGTCCATCTTTCTCCAGCTTCTCCCGCGATTGTGCTGGACCATGGCCACTCTTCTCCTTCAGTCGGCTGCCTCTCTTCTGAGCCCAGCGCTTCGTCACCAGAGATTACACATGCAGACAATGATATCACCAGTCACACTGTTCCTAAAACACAGGTACAGACAATCATATTTGTATAGGAAATTTGCATGCTTAAAATAAAAACTGCATACTGATTTAATGGAAGCTTTGAAGATTTTCTGATTTGTTTTTTTAATTTTCTGAAAAAATATTTCTGTAGATATTCTAACTTCGAGGCTAATATCTAGAATTTAAAAAACTGAATAATATGTTTGTTAATTACCAAAATATGGTTTGAGTATTTCATTTATTAAAATTGACTTAGTTTTGCATTTCAGATCTTCAAATTAAAAAGGGAAAATAATTATAAAAAAAGAATAACTACTTCTCTTTTCAGGGATGCTTATTATATGTTTCCAGGTATAAGAGTGTTCTTTGCAATTTTAGAGTAAAATCAAAAAGGTAACAGTCCTACGGTTAATTCATTCAATATTTATTGATCCAGGCATTGTGCTAGATGTTGGATTTAGTCCAGACTTCCCAAACGCTATACACAATTGAGTCACCTTTAATCTACTAGAAAGTGATCATTAATTAAAGGTTATTGATAAATTTCAAATTCTCCTGTACAATTTAAAATATAAGCAAATTCTGGGTGTGTGTGTAAATTTAAGAACTATCGAGTATCAGATGTGTCAATACTATACACTTTCAAGCATAAGAAAAGTTATAAGTTTTCAGTGCTTTGTTTGCAGAATAATAAATGCTACTTTAAACTCTAAAGTTTAGAGGAAATTTTGTGTCTTACTGCAAAGATCAGGTTGTTGTAACAGTTTGAGGTCTTCTGTTGATTAACTTAAAGGGTGAAATAATTTCGGAACCCTTGCTACAACTTAATTTCCAAATGTGGTTTCTAGTGCCCTTTGGATGTTTTCATTATTGGTAAAGTGTAAACTTTTCCCTCTTGTATATATTTTTTTTTAATGTGGTTTAGATTCAGCAATCAACACACACTGATCTGGATATCTCACTTTTTCCATTGGGTTTAACTGATGAGAAAAGTAATGGAACAATTGCTCTTGTGGACGACTCTGAGGATCCTGGAGCCAATGTATCAAACATACAGCTTCAGCAGAAAATTTCAAGTCTGGAGAGTAAACTCAAAGTTTCTGAAGAAGAAAAACAGAGAATTAAAAAGGTATATTTACATTTTCTTAAAAAAATAAATGTTTGAATTGGACATTCTGGAAATTTGATATAATCCTAATCGCTGATTACAAACTCATCAGTGAGTGGAAGAAGAACTGTCCTTGATAGCCTGTAGTTTAAATCAGTCATTTGAGTTTATCACTTAGAAGGCTTTGATAAGTAATCTCTGGTCTTAAATATGTACTTTTAAAGAGATGAATGTCTTCTACTAGATATTTTCTCTAACTAATACTCTTTTTCTGGTTTGTTTTGATTTACCTTGAAAGTAGGTAGTATTGTGTTTGTTATATAGTTTAGAAGATTTATAACAGTTTATCCCCAGCTATTTACTTACACCAAGCTTGCTCCTATGTGAAGTCAGGTGTCATGGGACATTTGACAAGAGTACTTAGATGTACAGCTATTTTAGTAAATTATTTATTTATGTTACCATTTCTCTTTTCTACAAGTTTATCTATATAAACACCATAGCAAATTTATAGAAAGTATATGTTGGGATAGATTGTGTTGATTGCACTTATCTTAGATGCTTTTATTTGTTTATTAGCATGAATAATTTTAGTGTTAGAAGCATACAATCTATAATAATATTGAACTTCCTGTGGTTTTTTTTTCTTAAGAAACGTTTTCTGGTATGTTCATTGAAAAACCTAATATATTCCATGCCATTACATACTACATAATTTGTGGTTGAATTTCTTTTTCAGGATGTGGAATTGTTGATAGAAAAGCATAGTGTCTTGGAAAAAGATTTCCTTAAAGAAAAAGAGCAAGAGGCCATTTCTTTTCAAGATAGATACAAAGAACTTCAGGTAAACCAAGTGTGTTTGCAACTTAATATGTAGGCCTTTTCATGATGTATGTTATAATATTTTTAGAAGTGTTCAATAAATACTTTTCGAAAGAATAATCAGTATGTAAAATATTGACCAACATGGATGAAATTAATGATGAATGTCATTGTGAAAAGTATGACTCTGTGTGAAGCTGTGAGAATTAGTTGTTTGAGACTCAGTTTGGTAAAAAATATTTTGCTCTGATGGATAAAATTTGGAATTTGGATATTCTTATTTTTCTTATTTGTAATTATTTTTAAAAAGAATTTTGAATCCTATAAACCCCAAATTGAGATATTTAACATTTTTTATATATAGTAATCAGTGCCTCCTCTTCTTTGCCTCCTCAGATTTCCTTAATAAACTTGTTTTTTTCCTGTTCTTCCCCATCTCAGTAAATGGCAACTCTTTCCATTTGCTAAGGCTGAAAACTGCATGTATCCTTTTTTGTACTTACTTCATGTCTGTTCCTTCAGTAAAACCCATTGGCTCTACTTCAAAATATCCAGGTTTTGACTGTCATTATTGTCACTGCTACCAACCTATTCTAGGCCATCCTTATTTCTCCCTTGGAGTATGAAAGTATCTTCTAACTAATCTTTATGCTTCTGTCGTTGTCTGCTTATAGACCCTTCTCCACCTTGCAGCCACTGTGATCTCTTTCATACTTAAAGTTGACTGTCATTTCTCTGCTTTGAAACCTTTAGTGGATTCTCATCTCACCCAAACTAAAAGTCAAGTGAGTCCTCAAATGGTTTGCAGTGCTCCATGTTCTCCTTTTTCCCTGTCTTTTCCCCGCCTCTTTCTCCTCATTTTGCTTTATCCCTATATCTGAAACACTCTTCTTTTAATTTCCTGCATTTTTTCTTTTTATGTATCATCCAGGTCTCCATGCAGGTTGCAAGCACCTTATCAGAAACCTTTCCACACAATGCTGGTGTCTCCTACCAGCCTTTCCATACTTGGCTTTTTTCCCCTCCTTAGCACTTTTCCATCTGACCATCTTGTTTACTTGCCTAGGTTATTTTAATAGTCTCCTAACTAGTCTTCTAGCTTCTACTCTTGCTCTTCTCCTTAATGAGTCTTTATTTCAATAGGTAGAATAGTGTTTTTAAAAATGTAAGTCAAATCATTTCCCAGCCTCAATTCTCATTCTCCTTCCAGTGTAAATCTTCTGGTTTCTTCATCTTCTCCAGTTTATCCCCAGCTATTTACTTACACCAAACTTCATAATAAGGTCCAGGTGAATGTGTGAGTCTATCTTGGAGGGCATTCCTTGGCTGGTGGAGTGGTGAGTGGAGGGAAATGGTTTATGATTTAGTCACAGTCTCTCTGCCTGGAATGCCTTACCTCCAGATATTTATATAGCTCTGTTAAAAATTAGGCGAAACATGAAAATAAGGGAAAGGCTGAGCAGTGTGTTCTTTCAGTGTCTATGGGAACATCATTTAATAGACCTGTCCAAGGATTGTTTAGGAGAATGTACTTTATTTGACCCATGGTGTATTAATATTATATGCTAGTTATTTGCTTCCCAGAGACAATGCAATTTTTGTTTGTTAGACAAGATAATTCCATAGGAGGACAATCACCAGTTTTTTCTCTAGCACTTTCTTATCTAACAATCCATTATTTAAATTATATAGATATATGTATAAGTGTATATATCTTCAAATGCACTTTGAACCTGTCTTAACTTCTGATTTATTTAGTCTTAACATAAATGATTTATTTATTAATACATGAGTAGAAGAAATCTTTGATGTATGTATCTTCAATTTATATTTATATGAGTCACATTTTAACTTCTTGAAAATTATATTTTAAGAAGTACCTGTTTTCCAAAGAGGATTTTAGCTTCTATGTTTAAAAAGTCAAAAAGTGAAAATAGTGCTCAGTGTTTGTTTTGATATGATAAATGGTTTTTAATTATATCCTACACATTTTGGGTATTGTGTGTTAAATATTGTATTTTAACAGGCCCCCTCTGACATTGCGTTGGTCGGGGAAAGGTGGATATGACTTGGTTAATGTCAGGTGTGGGGTGACATTGCAGATTTCCCACTCAACTGCCTGCCTTTGGTGCCCTTTGCAGAACGAGTGTCTCCTTACTTCTGAGGGAAAGTGGAATTTCAGCCCCCCTATAGGCCTTGCCTTGGAGGGAGAGAGGTACTGTGTAGCTGTCTCCCATGTGCCTGTACTAACCATGGAGCCAGGAGGCCTTGTTACTTGTGAGAGTTCTGGCTCCCCGCTCAGTTTCTCCTGACACAGGAAAGGTGGGGGAGATGGAGCCTTCTTACCTCTGGGTGAGGATTCAAGTCCTAAAAATGCATCCAAACCCCATGATTTTCTCTGTTGCCACCTCAGGGGTCAGCCAGGGTAGCAGTTTATAGCTGGGTGAGGGTGGAAGTCTAGGCTCAGCACACCGCCTTTGCTCACAGAGCAGGAGGTAGGTTCACATTTTTCCCATGGGGTATGGTTATTATCTAAGTTTCCTGTTTTGCCCCCTTCATGGGCCTGTCGCTGGGGAGGGATGGCATTTCTTGGGAATTTTTTTTTGTTTGTGCCCTTTGGCATTTCCTGGTTGCTGGCCATCTTATTATATGAGGATAAAAGAAAATTCACAGTTCTGCATCAGGGGACTCTTGTGGTTCTGAGCGCCTGGCCCAGCTTCTTTCAAAATGTCTACTGTTCATGAAATTCTGTGCAAGCTCAGCTTGGAGGGTGATCACTCGACACCCCCAAATGCATATGGGTCAGTCAAAGCCTACACCAACTTTGATGCTGAGCGGGATGCTTTGAACATCAAAATGGCCATCAAGACCAAAGGTGTGGATGAGGTCACCATCGTCAACATTCTGACCAACTGCAGCAATGAGCAGAGGCAGGATATTGCCTCCACCTACCAGAGAAAGACCAAAAAGGATCTTGCGTCAGCATTGAAGTCAGCCTTGTCCGGCCACCTGGAGACAGTAATTCTGGGCCTGTTGAAAATACCTGCTCAGTATGACGTTTCCGAGCTGAAGGCCTCCATGAAGGGGCTGGGGACTGATGAGGACTCTGTCATCGAGATCATCTGCTCCAGGACCAACCAGGAGCAGCAGGAAATTAACAGAGTCTACAAGGAGATGTACAAGACTGACCTGGAGAAGGACATTATTTCTGACACATCTGGCGACTTCCGCAAGCCGATGGTTGCCCTTGCGAAGGGTAGAAGAGCAGAAGATGGCTCTGTCATTGATTATGAGCTGATTGACCAAGATGCCCGGGATCTCTATGATGCTGGAGTGAAGAGGAAAGGAACTGATGTTCCCAAGTGGATCAGCATCATGACCGAGCGGAGCGTGTGTCACCTCCAGAAAGTATTTGAAAGGTACAAGAGCTACAGCCCTTATGACATGCTGGAGAGCATCAAGAAGGAAGTCAAGGGAGATCTGGAAAATGCTTTCCTGAACCTGGTCCAGGGCATCCAGAACAAGCCCCTGTATTTTGCTGACCGACTGTATGACTCCATGAAGGGCAAGGGGACACGCGACAAGGTCTTGATCAGAATCATGATCTCCCGCAGTGAAGTGGACATGTTGAAAATCAGGTCTGAATTCAAGAAAAAGTACGGCAAGTCCCTGTACTATTACATCCAGCAAGACACGAAGGGTGACTACCAGAAAGCGCTGCTATACCTGTGTGGTGGGGATGACTGAGGCCAAGGCGGCTCAAGCGTCCAGGAGAGGTGCTCCTGTGCTTCCAGCTAATGATTCTAGAAAATCACCTTGCAACTAATAGCCACCTTTGCCCATCCCCATGAGGAAGGTGTCAGCATTGCCCCTGCCCCGACCTTATTTCAGTTGCCCAAGCGTCGCCTGGCTTTCCCGTTTAGTCTCTCCTTTTAGCCAAAGAAATGAACATTCCACAGAGTTGGAAGTGAAATCTATGATGTGAAACACTTTGCCTCTTGTGTACTGTGTCGTAAACAAATGAATAAACTTAATTTTTACTTTAGAACCAAAAAAAAAAAAAAAAAAAAAGAAAATTCACAGAACGTACTGCCCTGTCCTTCCTTGGGTCCTCAGGATCCTAGGTAATCTTCCTTTCTACCACCTTCTAGAATCTTCTTTGTTTTATTTAAAACCAATGTATATATTGATAAACACAGAGAGGACTACATCCACTTCACCTTAGTCTGGAAGTGGAATAGCAAGGAACATTTAAAATTTTAAATAATCTTTTTTGTACTTACAGCAGAAAATTGGTTTCAGTCTTAATATATATTAATTTAAGGCAAATATTTTGAGTAATAACACAGTTAGAGTAATTAATTCAAGGAGTCATTTGATAGATAGAAGAGGGGTAAATAAAAATATGGATAACTTACATTGGGAAATACTCCATCAGTCTCCATATTTGCTTTATATTTACCTAGTTTGTGTAGACATAGGTATGTGTGTTGGACTTTCTGAAAATACATTTTCAATAAAAATACTTAAATTGATTCAACAGTAATTTAGAAAATCTTGGGTTTCACTATTTGACCTCCTTTCTGTATTGCATTTCTTCCTGGGGATATAGCCTTTTTTTTCAAACTGGTACAAATTTCTATCTGATAATTTCTTAGGGATGAATATGATTAAATTTGTGAATGTCAAAGGAAGCCACTGTATGCTAATATATAGGATAAAATATTTAAAAAGTGAGTTTTTTAAATAGTAAATGTATATTAATTTTTTTGCTTGAATTAATAGTTTGCCAGTCATTCCTCAGATATTTGAAAGTAAATATATATTTTCTTCAGAGTATGGCAATCCATATATATTTTTAAGTATATTTTATTGGTTAGGTTCTTACAGTGGTTCCAATTTTTTCCCCCTTTGCTCCCCTCTACCCAGTACCTCCCTTTTCTCCAGCAATCCCACCCCACTTAGTTCATGTCTATGGGTCATGCATATAAGTTCGTTGGCTTCACCCTTTCCTATATTATTCTTAACATCCCCCTGTCTATTTTGTACCAAACAATTGCTTCTTAATCCCTGCACTATTTCCCAATTTCTTCCCTTACCCCTCCCAGCTGATAACTCTCCAAATGATCCCCATACCTATGATTCTGTCCCTATTCTGGTTTGCTTAGTTGGATTTTTTTTTTTTTTAATTCAGTTGTTGATAGTTGTTAGTCTGTTGTCATTTTAGTGTTCATAGTTTTGATCTTTTTCTTAAGTAAGTCCCTTTGACATTTCATATAATAATAGCTTGGTGATGATGAACTCTTTTAGCTTTACCTTGTGTGGGAAGCACTTCATCTGCCCTTCCATTCCAAATGATAGCTTTGCTGGATAGAGTAGGTTGCTTTTCATCACATTGAATACTTCTTGCTAGTCTCTTCTTGCTTGCAAAGTGTCTTTTGAGAAATCAGCTGATAGTCATATAGGCACCCCTTTGTAAGCAACTCTCTGCTTCTCTCTTGCGGCTTTTAGGATTCTCTCTTTATCTTTCACTTTTGGCGTTTTAATCATGATGTGTCTTGGTGTGATCCCCTCTGGGTCCAGCTTGCCAGGGACTCTCCGTGCTTCCTGGACTTGTATGTCTATTTCCTTTGCAACATTTGGAAAGTTTTCCTCCATTGTTTTTTCACATGAGTTTTCAATTTCTTGCTCTTCCTCTTCTCCTTCTGGCACCCCTATGATTCAGATGTTGGCACGTTTAAAGTTGTCCCAGAGGTTCCTACACCTCTCCTCACTTTTTTAAATTCTTGTTTCCTCATTCTATATTGGTTGACTGTTTTTGTCTTTTTTATGTTCTAAGTCATTGACTTGAACCCTGGTTTTCTTCCCTTCACCATTGGTTTTGTGTGGATTTTCCTTCGTTTCACTTAGCATAGCCTTCACCTCTTCTCTTATGCGTTTGCCATGCTCTAGTATATCTGTCAAGCCATGAACATCTTTATCACCAGTGTTTGGAATTCTGCATTTGTTAGGTTGGCTATCTTCTCGTCTGTCACTTAATTCTCCCACTGGAACCTTGATCTGTTCCCTCTTTTGGGCCATACTTTTCTGTGTTCTCATCTTGACAGGCTCCTGTGTTTGTTTGCCTCTGTGTCTTAGGTAGAGCTGTCATTCCTGTTACATTGTAAGGGGCGGAGCCTTAGGGATTCATCAGTACAGAGCGACCTGTTTCACCACATTGTGGCGCTGTATGTGGGGGGGGGGGGGGGTCCGAGAGGGAACAATGCTGCCTGCCCAGCACTCACCCTTCTTCCAGGCACCTCTTCCACTTCTGTATGGGACTGGCGCCCCTCTGGCTGTTGTTCCCAGAGTGGGTGGGTCTGCAGACGTTCTAGTTCCGTGGGGACCCTTTAAACAAGCGGCCTCTGCTGAGAGACGGACAATTTCTGCCTCTGTCCCAACCCCCACTGGTCTGCACAGTCAGAAGCAATAAGGCTTGATTTTCCCCGGTGCTGGGACCGTGAGGTGTGCGGTCTGGTGAGTATCTGGTGAACGCTCCTTAGGTGTCCCTCCTGATTTTTTAAAACGTGTAACTGCTTTCCACTGGCCTGCCTCTGCTGCTGCTCCTGCCCCCACTACCACGTCCCCTCGCTCCGGCTCCATCCCTCCTACCTGTCTGGATGAGTATTTCTTCTTTATATCTTTATTTGCTGGACTTCCATGCAGTTTGATTTTCTGGAACTTATGATTGTTTATAGTTTTAAGGTTGTTGTATTCCTTCTTAGTTGTAGAGGAAGATGCAGCATGTCTGTCTACGCGTCCATCTTGGCCGGAAGTAGCCATATTTTTTTAATATTAAGGCATAGAGGTCTTCTAAGTATTTTTGGAACTTAACACACTAGGAAAAGCATTTTGCTATCTATGATATGAGGGGGTAATATATTAGTGTATGCCTGTCTATGGTATCCTAAATAAAGCAAAAGAGTTAGTAATGCAAAAAAGATAGTACTGACAAGACTAAAGTAGCTGAGAAGACTTTCTCCTTAAATAATATTTGTATGCTTATTTATTTATAAGAATATGTTTATTGTGTAAAATGCAGACAATAAAGAAAAAAAAAATCTATGCCTGTTTACCAACATGAAAAATCCAAGTGTTTTCATGAGATCTGAAAATATAGGGCTTGAATTTTTAATGTTATAAATTAATTACTTTTACTTAGGCTAGTGTTGGGTGTGCCTTTGTCTAGATTTTATTCTGACTAGAGAAAGAGTAATTGATAAATGGAATATTTGTGAAATCTTTAAACAAAGTTTTTCTTAAAACAACATTAACTATTATAGGGAATTCTAACAGTGTTGTTTTATGATATGGTCTAATTAGCAGGATAGGTGGAGGTTTGGGAATGTGCCCATAACAGGAGGAAATAACGAATACTGTGAACTCTGCAGTACAATGGGGGTGTGCACACCTCTCCTTTCCTGTTCTGTCCAGGGCGTATGGGCTAACCAGAGGGAAAAAAGTGAGTCATGTGTATTTGTTAGAGGAAGCTATTTAAAGGATTTTTCATAAAACTTGTATAGAGAGCTCATCTTAGTACAACTTGGATTCCCATCTCTTTTGTCTTCTTTGACTCCCATAGCAAGTCCATCTCACCTGTGATGAGCTCTGAACAAACTTGGCAGCTTATCAAAATGTGCATCTCATAATCTTACCACATTTTAAAAAATTCGGTTAACAGACACAGCTTATTGTTAAACTATCATATCTAATAGTTGTCAGTAGGGGTACCTCAGGCTAGCTTTGGGAGTTTTCTGCATGAATATTTTAAAGACTGGGCCAATTCTTCCAAATGCTGTTTCCTATTGAAATGCTTCTTGGTCATAGTATGTTGATTTTCTGTTTGAGAATTTAATTTTTAAAAAGTTAATTGACAATACGGTGTTTCAGAGGACCTTAAATTGCCTTTATGAATGGAATTGTACTGTTTCAATTACTGCCTATGTTCTGATATTGATTTCACAGGTTACATTATTCATATGTGAGTAGATACTATTTTTAATATATTTGTGTACTGTTTCAAAGTAAATACTAGTCAAATGTGCACAGTTGATCACTTAACCAGAGGTTACTGGTTGGTGAGTTATTAACTAGGTTACCATGGGTAACTCAAAATATAGTTGCTGTCTTTAGAAGTAGAGAATGCTGAAGGAAATACAAAATAAGTGTGGCTTGAAGACATCCTCTTCTGAAGAAGAGAAATAAATGAAAGAAAATAAAGATCTTATGTCTTGATTGTTCTCATATGCCTTTCATTTAATAATATATTTTAGACTTGATAAGATATTGGGAAATGGATAAATTTCAGTTGTTAGGAAACCTGTCTTCTTCACAACCCCTATTAGAGGAGAGTCATGGGGGGACTTCTGGTGAGATACAAGCAAGTATTTTATTTCTTATTCCAAAATGAATTGAATCATCAAATGCAGTTTCTATACTGATATTTGGAAAACCTCTTTGTCAAACCGTATTAGAACTGTAAACATTGAAATGACAGTTTTACATATTCAAAACCAACTGGTAGAATTTTTTATATAAAAAGAGCAACATTTTGAAGTTATTTTATTTAATTTCAGTTGTATATTCCTTAAATAAAACTTTAGGTCAAAAAATATATTAAAAATTTTTGTAGTAGTTTTATGTAGTAGTTATCACTGATTTCTTCATTTATATGTTTTGCTTCAATGATTTGACTTCCTTTAAGTATTAATTAAAGTGATAGTTCTCAGTCTGGCTCACATACAGTCTCCAGGGAAAGCTTTAAAAGAGTGTGTTTAAAAACGTTTAAGTACTCTCCCACACCAGTTAAGTAATGGGGCCAAGTGGTTCAAAGCACATGTAGTGAAAAAGGTGTGTAATGAAAAGCCTACTCTTCATCCTTTGCTTTAACCCACCTGTGCCCTGTTGGTTTATTTTTATCCTTCCACAGGTTTTTATAATGCACACAAAAGCCTCTGTAACTGACTCACTCACTCTTTCCTCTTTTCTATACAGATGGTAATGTATTATATTAACACACTTTCATTATTTATTTAAAAAATTTTTCTCTACCCGCTCTTTATTTAAGAATATTTCTTGGAAGCCTTTTCATAGTGGTTCATTAAGAGATTTCCTTCTTTTTTTCTTCATATGGGAGTATATAATTCAATTTTCTTCTATTATAAAGTACTGTAGTCAAAAGTAATTTTAATCGAACACTTCTAGTTGCTTGTTCTTTAAAATAAAATAATTTTATTAGAATATGTCTGGTATTGGTCATTCAGGGTTGAATTTCTCTAGATTTACAATGTTCATATATATATATATAATATAGAAATTCTTTTTAAAAAATTTCAAGGAGTGTTTATTAAATCATAATTTTAATACTTGTTTTATTTCCTTACTGTGTATTTTTTTTCCCTCTGGTATCTCTTATTTGCTGTGTGTTATGTAGTCTTTGTATTCTATATTAGCCTTTACTTTTGAATCCTTCTCATCACTTCATTTCTTTTTTTTTTTTATGTGTTTTATTGATTATAATATTACATTTGTGCCCATTTCCCTTCCCTCTGCTCCCCTCCACCCGGTGGCCCCCCTCCCTCCAGTTGTCCCCCTCTTTTAGATCATGTCCATTAGTTGTGCATACAGTTCTTCTCAACCTCTCTCTGTCTATTCCATTCCCTCCTACCATGATCCTTAATTCCTATATCATCTCCCTCCCTCTCCCCATTCCCCCTCCCTGTTGACCTCCCCCCAATATGTTCCCCGTACCTAAAGTTCTTTTTCCACTCTTGTTGCCTGTTTAGTTTGCCTTTGTTTCAATTCCCTAGCTTCTGTTGTTTCTTGTGATGCAGTTTTCATTTTAGATTTCATTGTCTTGATCCTCCTTTTTCTAAACCAGTCCCTTTAACATCTCATATAACAGTGGTTTGGATCTAATGAACTCTTTCAGTTTTATTTTGTCCTGGAAACACTTTCTCTGTCCTTCTATTCTGAATGACAATTTCGCTGGATAGAGTATTCGTGGTTGTAGGTTTTGGATTTTCATTACTTTGAATATTTCTTGCCAGTCCCTTCTTGCCTGCAGGGTCTCCCTTGAGAAGTCAGCTGATAGTCTAATTGGGACCCCTTTGTACATAATTCTTTTCTTCTCTCTTGCTGCTTTTAAGATTCTCTCCTTATCTTTAATCCTCGACATTTTGATTATAATGTGTCTTGGAGTGGTTCTCCCTGGGTCCAGCTTCTTTGGAACTCTCTGTGCCCCCTGGACCTGCAAGTCCATTTCCCTCCCCAAGTCTGGGAAGTTCTCCTTTATTATATTTTCACTCAATTTTTCAAGTTCTAGTTCATCTTCCTCATTCTCTGGCAAACCAATGATTCTTATGTTGGGCCTTTTATAGCTGTCCCAGAGGTTTCTGATCCTCTCATCGTTGCTTCCCATTTCCTCTCGCTGCATTGGTTGGCTGCTTGTTCCTTCTCCATATTCCGGTTTGTTGAAATGAACTCTGGATTTTATTTCCTCACCATCTGTCTCGTATGTGGTTTTGTTCCTTTCGTTATGAGTGTTTTTCGCTTCTTTCTTATCTTTTTCCTGCTCTTTTGTGAATTCTGTAAGCCACCTGATAACAATGGCCCAGAACTGAGCCTCTGACAGGTTTCTTATCTGTTCATCTGTCAGGTTCTCCATCTGTTGCCTGGTGAGCTGTGCCACCGGGATTTCTATAGTTGTCTGCCTCATTTTGACAGATGCGTTTTGTTTTCTTGGGCCGGCTGTAGGGGGCAGTGCCTGTGTACTCGTCACAAGCCAGCGACTGGCGCCTGTCCGCGACCTATTTCGCAGCCCTGTGGCGCTTTCTTTGGGGGCGGGGGTCCAAGATGGATTCACACAGTTATTCCGCTAGGAGACCAGGATCCGTCCTCCCGCCCCCCTGGGCCTCACCGTTCAAGGCGGTGTGGTGGCTGCTTTCCCCAGCGTTGGGGTCGCGAGCTGCCGGGGGTTCGACTGCAGCCGGGATTGTCCTCCCTGCCGCTGAGATTGTTCTCCCTGCCGCTGGGATTGTTCTCCCCGCCGCTGTCCCAGGTGCGACCGCAAACAGCACCACCCCCTTTCGCTCGTCCTACCTGCCCAAAGAGCGCTGCTGGTTTATAACTTCATATGTTGGGCTTCCGTGTAGTTTTATTTTCTGGAATTTCTAGTTATCCTTTATTTTGAAGTAGTTGTATTCCTCTCTAGTTGTAGAGGGAGACCTAGCGCGTCCGTCTAAGCCTCCATCTTGGCCGGAAGTCCCCCATACTTCATTTCTTTTTTAAGTAATTTTAATTGTTTTTTTTTTGTTACAGTTGTCTCAATTTTTCCACCTTTGCCCTGCCCTCCTCCACCCATCTCACCCCATCCCTGCTCCCACAGTCAATCCCCACACTGTTGTCCATGTTTGTGGGTCATTCATACTCGTTCTTTGTCTAGTCCCTTTCCCTTCTTTCCTCCACTAACCCCACCCCCCACCCCTCCCCTCTGGTTCCTTTCAGTCTGGTCCATGTTTCCATACCTGTGGTTCTATTTACCTAAATTCTATTTCACCTTTTTATTCTATTTTTCTTAGACATTTTCAGTTTAGTTTATTTGATCTCATGTTCTTTTCGTTTAGCCATCATTTCTGAACTGATTAATACTGTCATTATTCTTTTCTGAAATTTCTCACATCCATTCTGTTTTTCTAATTATGATTTATGTTGTTCTTTAATCTACTTCATCGCTTTCCTAATATATTTTAGCTTACTTTGCAGTATCAGTATAGAATTTTGAATTTTTTTTTGTAATGTATATTGAATATGAGTTGTTGGTTCTACTTTTTTAGGTGCTTTGTATGTTTTTGATGAGGGAATTTTGAGAGATCGGATAATGAGCTCACCACCACTGCCATATTATCAGTATACTCTCACTGTTAATTACTATTAAAGCGAATTACCTGTGATAGTAAGGGTTAATATATGCTTTTCCTGAGGATATTACCTCTTTATGAATTAGTTGTACATTGTAGAAAGTTGCAGGTCTTAATTTTGCTTAATAAAATTTGAATGAAAAGAACATGTTTTATTCATTTTTGTATACCTTTGTTTGGTACTTGTAGGTTGCCTATGAGAATTGTTGAAATGAAGAAGAAAATAGAGAATTAAACTACTTGGGAAAAATACTATTTTTTTTTGTTTTGTTTTCATCTTCAATTTTATAGAAAGTCACTGAATTTCACATGCTTTATTCCATTTTTTAAAAATAAAGATAAAAAAATTAAAACTAATTTGAGGAGAGAGGATATTTACAAGCATATCTGTAGGGCTACTACAACATACAACTTTCATTTGCACCTTTTTACCTACATCTGCAGATGGCATATCACACCAAGACTGATGTTCCCATCAAGGACCTAGGTCACTCCCTTCCCTTCTGCCTCCAAATAATTATGCTGAGAACAAACACTTTAGTTTTGTACTATTTCTTCTCATTCACCATCTTTTATTCTCTAACTTAATGCTTTCCTAACTTAGCGGTTAGGAACATTTTTTAAAAATGAGGGCCACTTTTAGAAAATAAATATTATATATTTTATAAAATGAAAAAGCACCTTAACCTCTTGTTTATAAAAATACCTACCAGCTTGTTGGATATAGTTTAAACAGGGACAAAATTACAAATATTTTAAGAAAGTACTCCTCCAATTTTATTATCCAAGTAGGCAGTTTTAAAAAAGAAACAAGCAATGTCTTTAGTACTTTCTAAACCAGCGGTTCTCAACCTGTGCGTCGCGACCCCTTTGGGGGTCGAACGACCCTTTCACAGGGGTCACCTAAGACCATCAAAAAACACATATAGAATTACATATAGTTTTTGTGATTAATCACTATGCTTTAATTATGTTCAATTTGTAACAATGAAAATACATCCTGCATATCAGATATTTACATTACGATTCATAACAGTAGCAAAATTACAGTTATGAAGTAGCAACAAAAATAATTTTATCGTTGGGGGTCACCACACATGAGGAACTGTATTAAAGGGTCGCGGCATTAGGAAGGTTGAGAACCACTGTTCTAAACAATGGGAAAGATGTGTACATTAAAAATTGAATAATTTGTTGTTAAATAACATTAATAATGAGAAAATTGACCTTTTAGTCTCAAAAAATTTCAAATATTAGGGACATTTCTGAGAACTGAAAATACAGGTATAGTTTGTTGAATTTCATATTGGTTCATTTGCGTATTTTGAAGGCATTATGTGATTTTCTTTATTTCTGTTCTAATAATTCATAAAATCAAGTCATTCTTTCATTTGGCAAAGGTAAATTGACCTATTTTGAAATCATTAGAAGAAAGCGATCTTCAATTCTATACTCCAATTGGCCATTGTGAGAACGTTTTTTATCTGTCATGTAATAATTGAAATTTAAAGTGTTTGCTGGTACCTCCTCAAATCTAAGATGACATAGATTTTTTTTTTAAGACACACCATTAACTTAATAATAGATTTTGAGGGGAAAGAAAAGTCAACATTAAATGTGTATTTTAGGACATCATAATTTCAGAATCTTAAAATGTGATGATAAGCACATCTTATACTTAATTTGGTACATATAATGAGTTTTTGTGTTCCAAATACTTTTCAACATATTTAGAATTTGTAAGTAGTTTAGTTAGAAATGTAAACTGTTCAAAAACAAACCAAGTACGTCCTGACTGGATAGTTCAGTTGGTTACAGCGTTGCCCTTATATGCCAAGGTTGCGGATTTGATCCCCAGTCAGGACACGTACATATAAATAAGTGGAATAACAAATTGATGATGTTTCTCTCTCTCTCTTTCTCTCTCTCTCTCACCTCCCTTCCTTTCTCCCTCCTTAAAATCAAAAATTTTAAAATAAGTAAAAAAATAAAAATAAAAGCAAACCAACTAAACTGTTTTGACTGTTTTAAAAACTAAGTATTTCAATAAATAGACAGTAAAGGGTTTTTTCTGTTTTTAAATTTAAAAAGTAGTCCCTTAATTTAAATGAATTAGCATCATTAAGGAGATTTCCTGAAGAAAAATGTATTAATATCAAAATGGACTAAGAATCTTCTTTAAATTTAGGTACCTAAATTCTCATATGATTCTGCATAACATCTCTTCAGCAAGCATGTATTATTTCTATATATTTACTTAGTTTTAAAACTTTTACTTATTTTTAAATATGAATGATTCAAAGCTAATTTCATAGCCATTTCTTTAAAAGTTACATAGTACATGATCATTTCTGATTTATGCTAATACAAGTTATATGAACACATTTTAGAAATGCTACAGAATTGTTATTATGATAATTATTCTGTGACATTGAGTTTGATCTTGCACCTGTCTTAACAATTTTCAATAACTTTTAAATTGTCTTTTCAGAAGCATGTAATTTGGTAAGACAATTTTGATGTTTATTTACAGTCATTCTTTGTGCTATTAGGATGTTTGTAAGTACATTTATCACTTGAGGGGTGGGCATTTTATCTTCTTTACCTATTGTAAATTATCCAAGGAGAATTCTTAGAGTGCACATGGATTTTTTTGTACCAAGTAAACATTTTGAGAAGTGATTAGTATTAGATTTTTTTTATGTGTATGCATAAGGGTATTATCAAAAAATAGGAAAACATAGACTTATAATGTGGCCAACCCTCATTTCTCACACAGTGGTGAGAAAACGTATTATTTTTGAATACCCTAGTTTACAATCTCAAGGGATGCATTTACTATATTTTCCTACTTATCTGAGGTCAAATTCTGACCTCAACCATTCTAGAACAAAGCCACAGACTTCACCAGTAAATGTAATGATTGGTTTGAAGCAAGTTTTTCTAAAATTCATGTAATTTATTTGGTAGGTAAGTCATGGAGGCTTTGTTTCTAACAGACAGTTAAGTGTGAATAAAGGAGAAAGGATGCATTTGCACTCATAGTAGCCATAAATGAATGTTGAAGGAGAAGACATACCCTAGGCCTCAAAATATAAGAAATTTCGGGACAGGGTTAGGTGGCTTCCAGAATGTTAATGTTTTCTGTATATTTGATAGATGTTTATGTTGGACTTTTCTCAGGTCGAGACATTTAATGTGGAAAGAGGTGACATAAGGGGTACTTGCTATGTGTAAATAGATAGTAGTTGTTTTAAAGAGCTCAATTCTACCTTCCTTTTTGAATGTTTAGTTCACAAGTTTGTGTGTGTTTTTGTGTGATTCTGTATGAGAGAGGAAAGATACTGTGATTTTGAAGGAAATAGGCAAGGAATTTACTATCTAAAACCCTTTCACAATACAGAGAATAGCGACCTCAATATGAAACTTTGAAATGATGATTATGTAGACCAAATGCTTTCTGAGCATTTTGTGATTGGGTTAGCTTGTTCATTGCTTCTTGATCTTCCTGATTTAACTCTCAACTGAAATACCATTTCCTGAGACAGCCTATTTCTGACTTCTCTGGCTTATGTACTTCTTTCTCCCCCAACCCACTCCTGTTTTATTTTTCTCAAAGTAGAATCTTGTTTAGGTATTTATTGTCTGACTATTCTTTCTTTATCCCAGAATGTGAGTTCCTGGAGGGAGACATATCTTTGTCTCAATCATGACATTATCAGCTTCTAGAATAGCACCTGGCACAGTGTTTGGTTGACTGACATATGTGCTATGTATTAAGTATGACTTCCTTTTTTGGCTACTCTTGACTATTAACCTTCCAGCTAAATTTTAAAATTATCAAACATGTTAAATTTAAGAATAAAACCCTATTGCGATTTTGATAGAAATTTTTGTTAAATTATTGGTTAATATATAGAAAATTAACATTATTCTCTATATTGAATCTTTCTACTTAGTAGGTGTTTTTCTTTACTTATTCCACACTTCTCGAACATTCCTAAATTGAGTTTTATAGCTCTTGTTAATTTGTTCCTAAAATTTTTGAGTTTTTGTTTGTTTCAGATATAGTAATATGCTCCTTAGTTAGTATCAGATTTCTTGTAATCATTACCTGGCTTTCAGTCTGGAGGGTGAAAAGCCCTTTAGCATCTAAACTTGCTATCAATTTTGTGCTTTAATTTAGGGCAACAAACTAGAATACACGTATGCTCCCAGAAACTGTGTTACACAATGAATATAAAAAGTTGTACCATATTTTTCTCTCCATAAGACATACTTTTTCCCCCCAAAAAGTGGGGGGAAATGTCTGTGAGTCTTATGGAGCAAATATTGCATCACAGACCGTGATGTGTATTACCTGACCTGGGGTTCCCAGAAAACTAGAAGAGTACTTGAACCTTAAAGTTTCTCCTCATTTGTTAATGACAGTGATGATGGTTCTTAATACCGCTGTTGACTGCTGTTCACTTAACATGGTTGAAATATTATTCTGTTATATTTTCTTAAATATTTTAATACACCATTTGGTTCAGAATATTTTTTTCTTGTTTTCCTCCTCTAAACCTAGGTGAGTCTTATGGTCAGGTGCATCTTACAGTGTGAAAAATACGATAATTTCATTGGGGGAATAAGTGAA
The DNA here is from genome assembly GCF_987537825.1 of Furipterus horrens. Lineage (NCBI taxonomy): Eukaryota > Metazoa > Chordata > Mammalia > Chiroptera > Furipteridae > Furipterus > Furipterus horrens. Next base: position 37,726,516 of record NW_028327174.1, read on the forward strand.
AGAAGAAATGTAAGCAATTGCTGTGCAGTCTGATGAAATTTATGGAGATAGCGTACAAGATTGGAAGACCACAGAGGAGGAAAAGTCATTAGAATTTAGACTTAGAAGATGAACAGGTCTTTCTCAGGTAGTCAGCTGGGGAAAAGGAATCTTTTAGAGGGATCAACATGTGCAAAGTCCTGTCGTTATGAAATAGCATGACCTGTTTGAAAAATTGCTGGTACTAGAATTTCAATAGTGAAGGTATCTGGTATGGTATATTAGCATAGGATGTAATGGGGAGACATTTTAGTAGCTAAATCTAACTGAACAGGGTGCTGGAAGCTGTCAGAAAGTGTTTTTTAATGGAGTAGTACTGAGCACACTTGAGTTTTGGAAAGATGTTTTGTGCAGTTAATAAGTATGGGTTGCAGGGAGATGAGGCAGTTAGATCCAGTTGTGTTAATTAGTCAAAGAGAAATATGATGGCGATCTTAATGAGGTGGGTGAATCCAAAAAGATGAAAAGGAGGAAGAGATGTTAAATGTATTTAGGTAGAAACATGTAGAGAATACAAGTGTTGGGAGTAAGGAAGAGTAAGGAGTCTAGGATGGCTTGGCTTTCAACTTTGAGAAATGCTTTAGGCATTAATTCATAAACTTCTCATGGTGCAACATTTTTTAAAGTTACGGTTCATAAAATATTGGTTGTTTTATTTACCCTGTAACAAATTAATAGCAGCAGCAGGATATGAAATTGTTGGGGAAAGGGACTGTCAGAGGTGGACACATAATCTTTACTTGGGTTTAACCATTAATTCCTCTTGCTTCTCTTTTTCAGCCTCTCACATCCTTCGTGCTTTTTTCCCTCAGTGATGCCATTACCCTAGCCTAGATACCAGTCATCTTTCATTTGGATTACTCCATGTCATTTTGCTTTGCTCCAATTCAACATCCATGCTGATCCAGAATAATTCTTCAGATCTGATCATCTTATCCTCTGTCTTAAAATCCTCCAGTGGCTGTCTGTTTTTCTTAGGTTGAAAGCCATCCTTTCCAAATGTCAAAAAGTCTTAAATAGGAGTAGTAATTATGATACTTCCCTTTGGGTTATTGTGAAGATTAAATAAGTTTTGTTCTGAAGTGTTTAAGAACAATGTCTGGCACACAATATTGTATAAATGTTTGTTCATGTTATTTTTATTACTTGTTTAGTTTAACAGCTTTTAATCAAACTGTAAGACCATGAATTGGAGATGTCTGTCTGTCTTCAGTATTATGCGTTTAGCACAGAATGTAGTAATATTAAATGCACGATACATAGTCATGTTATGTAAGAATGAATGTCATCTGGAAGCATGATGATGAAGCATTCAAAAACTTTAAAGCACACATGGAATTGTACAATTTGTTATAATGTAATAGAAGAATGAATGTTCATACTGTCCTGCATTGCTTAGAAAAGGACCATTTGAACTTATTTGCTTCATTTGTAAGATTGCAGTTCTGAAATGCTTTTTATTGTTTGAAAAGAGATATGAGGTAAATAGGGAGTAAAATAAAGTAATTGATTATGTACAAACAAAAAAAGAACAGTGACAACATTATTAAAATTAATAAGTATCATAACTTGTGATCCATGCAATGGGAATTGAATGTACATTTTTCCTAAATTGGTTGAGAAATGTTTGTTCGTGTGTTCATTCTTCCATGAAATATTTATTAGGTACGTTCTATGTGCCAGGTACTGTTTTGGATGCTCAAGTGCTTGATATATATTAATGGAACAGCAGCAGCAGCCGATCTCTACTCACGGAGGTTACATGTTAGTGTATGGTAGAGTATTTAATAACATAAAATAGGTTAATTCTAAGATAGTGACTATGTTTGAAAAAATTGAGCAGAATAGGGGGGATTGAGAGTACTGGGGGTGGGAAGAGGTGGATCACAATTTTAATCAGTGCTCAAGGTGCCATTTAAAAGGTGACCTCTGAGCAGAGACTTGAATATTAGAAGGGGGAGAAGATTTTAGGCACAGAGATTAGCCAATGAAAATGCTCTGAAGTAGGAATGTTCAAGAAGGTGAGTGTGGCTATAACAGAATGAGTGAGAGGGAAATGCATAAGGAGATAGTCACCTAAATAGAGGCGGGGCAGGGAATGGGGAGGGCTTAATAACTTTGACTTTTATGTGGGAAAATTGCTATATAAAAGTGTGTTCAATTTTACTTTTAAAAAATGTATAGATATAATTAAATTATGTTTAAAGAGTATGCCACAGTAAGAAGTACTGTAAGAAGTAACAGACTTTATGTTCTACAAGGCAGGATATCTATTGCCATTTCATAGCATGTATATTCTTTGCAAATGAAACCTGGTCAGCAATAGTAACATTAAATTTTTTTTTTTTTTTTTTTTTTTTTTACTTTATGGCTGACGCAAACGTGGCTCACCATACTCTTCCTTTAAGCTCTTTTTATATGAAATATGTTTGTGGCAGTCTGTATTTCTCCCTGCAGTGGCTCACTCAATTTTTCTCTGTGCCATTGCAAATATCTGCTTAGAAGTAGAACTCAAGTCTGTCTTTATTCCTCTATAATTGTGAGGCATGGCTGTGACTCAAAATAGGATTTGTAAATTTAATGGACCTTTTCAAGTGTTTTTTATGTAATACATCTTTTGTAGTCCTTTAGCAGATTTAATATTTTAATGATTTTTAAAGCCATTTACTAAGAATATTTTAAATTTCCATTGCATTTATAGAAAATTTCACAGCTAGTTATTTTTAAAGAAATGAGACCTGATAAATGAAATATATTTTCTTGTATGTAGAATTCATTGGTACTTTAAAGAAACTTTGCTAATTTGAAAACTGTAATTTTACTTTTAAATTTGTATGCCTATTAAAGGCATCATTGATTGAATTGATGTTTTTATGGCTATGAAACTTTCAAAGAATACAGAAAACAATGAATCTTAAAGATGTTTTCATTTACCTTACATTATTTTCTAGAGAAAGACTACATTTTAACTCAAATTTCTATTTCAGCTATTTGTAGCTTTGGTTGTTTGAGTTTTGTGAGCAAAAATTATTTACTGTAGTTTTTATATTTACATATTTGCAATTCATTTTTTCCACAAAAGATTTGAGTGTCTCTTTTGATTTTAAACATAGAAAACTATAAGTAGAAAACTATATATATATATGTATGTATATATATATATATATAGTTATATGAGTGTGTGTGTGTGTATTTATATATATATATCCTTACCCAAGGATATGTTTATTGATTAGAGAGATAGAGAAAGCAGGGGTAAGGGGGGAGAGAGAGAGAGAGAGAAAGAGAGAAACATTGATGTGAAAGAGAAATCTTGATCAGTTGCCTCTTGTACATGCTATAACTGGGAATTGAACCTGCAACTTAGGTATATGACCTCACTGGGGATTGAATCCACAATCTTTTGGTGTATGGGGTGACACTGCAACCAGTTAAGCCACCTGGCCGGGGTAAGAACTGTATTCTTTTATCTTCCTCTTTAGGCTACTCAGCTAATGGTTGCTTAAAATAGGTAATTCCCTTTCAGTTTGTACCTTCAAGATAGAGGCAAACAATAAGCTTCAGACAACGGGAAAGACAATGGTGTTTGGGAAAAAATTGTATCCATTTACTTTCCACTAACCTCATAAAACTAGTCTTTTCAAAAATAAAAATACATTTTTTTTATACCTGGACTCTACATATGTTATTGAATGGAAAATAAAGAATTCTTCCTGAAATAATACTGAAGAAAGCAAGTTAAATTGTGAATCAGTTCCCTGTTATGCAAATAATAACTCAGTTTAGTGTTGGACTTCAAGGGCCAATAACTTTTATGAAAGCATTACTAAAGCAAGGTGTTTGGGTTGGATTTTATAATCGATGTCCTTTGGTTGACTTTCTTTCATTTTATTCCTTTTAGAGTACTTGTTTATATTATCATGGCATTTATTTCATTCTGACTAATTTCTTCCTTTTGCATCCATGGCACAAATGGTGACATACAGGATCTGAAATTTAAAAATATAGTCCATAAGCTAAACTGTTTTTACATGTTCTGTAAAGCTCATTGCATATACCTAAAAGTATTATACTTGTACTTTATTTTATATCATTGAATCCACATATGGTTGGTGCACTTTTTAATTATATAGAATCTGAATCAGTTATTAGTGGCCAAAGGACAGTTATAAAAACGTGTATATAGATAATAGAAATGATCAGACATTATTAAGAACATTAGCCTAACATTGAGATACTTGCTAAAAAGAATTTAATATAGTATCTTGATGGGCACACTGCTCGTTGTGGCAGCCAGACTGGTGAACAGGACAGCTAAGGTTATTGCTTTTGTGGAACGCGTTACAATCTGATGTCTTATAGGTATTTTAAGTACTACCACTTCCTGTGTTTCAAAGTTTTGCCTTTTAAAACAAAAACAAAACCAACCTAGTCATGGGAGCCTTGAAAAGAGAAAATTAATCTTCCCTACTAAGGATAATAAAACTGATTTTAGTCCATTCTTTTTTTTTTTTTTTTTTTTAATTTCAGCACGAAAAGTTCATGTACCCAGATTATATTTTATTTTTTATGTTTTCAACTAAGTATTCAGCTCAAAGACATCTGTCAAAGCTGTGATCTGATGGTTTTTAAATTTATTCAAAAAGATCAGGAAATATTCTGAATTAAAGACAGTCATTTGTAGATTTCTTCTTATATTTATTTCACCTTGGTCATATAACAACTGATGAACTACAGACAAATATTACTTTCTAAACCCAAAGGCATGCTTAAATACTATCTTAACTCCATGTTGTGGTTTTGACTTGTCAGTAATCTCCAGGATGAATACTGTGGACTGGTTATTTGCAGCCAACACAGTGTCCTCCTGACAGAGGTTCATGTGAGGAAAGAAAGTCAGGCTGGGCTAAAGTTACAGTACAAAGAGAAGCACAAGTATTGTATTCTGTGAAAACGGTGATGGTCTTATAGTTTTTGTCATAAGCCCTTTGTGGAAAATAATTTTTAAAACACTGTGGAAATGCATCTGATCTTGAAATATAAATTTACCCCTTCTTCTGAAGCCTAGAACATTATGAGGATGATAGTCATAACAAATTATTCTATTTTTAGAAAGGTTACTTTGTGTACCACAGTTCTTTACTCTGAGCTAGGAGACAATTCTCTGTTTTTGTGCAATTATATTTGCTCTGGTACACTTATTTAGTAAGCATAAGAGGTAAAAAATGCAACCAAATGTTCATTCTATTAAGTCAGAAGTTAAAAATTTTTATCAGTGTTATGAACTGTGCCCTTTGAAGTGTCTCTCTTTGGGAACAGATTTCTTTTTCTTTTCTTTTTTCTTTTATTGTTGTTCACTTACAGTTGTCTCAATTTTCCCCCCATTGATTTCCCCTGCCCTGTCCACTCCCAACTCCCACAGTCAATCCCCACTCTGTTGTCCATGTCCATAGGTCCTTTAAACTTGTTCCTTGACAAGACCCTTCCCCTTCATTCCCCCTTTATTTGCCCACCCACCTCTCCCCTCTGATTGCTGTCAGTTTCTTATTTCCATGTCTCTGGTTCTGTTTTGCTTTTTTGTTTGTTTTGTTCATTAGGTTCCACTTATAGGTGAGATCATATGGTATTTGTCTTTCGCCACCTGGCTTATTTCACTAAGTGTAATACCCTCCAGTACCATTCATGATGCTGTTGCAAAGGGCAGGGGTTCTTTCTTTCTGCCACATAGTATTCCTTGGTGTAAATGTACCACAGTGTTTTGATCTACTCATCTACAGATGGGCACTTAGGCTGTTTCCAGCACTTGGTTATTGTAAATAATGCTGCTATGAACATAGGGGTGCATAGGTTCTTTTGAATTGGTGTTGCAAGATTCTTAGGGTATAATCCCAGCTGTTGGATCAATGGATTAAAAGACCTTTCCATTATTAGATTTTTGAGGAAATTCCATACCATTTTCCACAGTGACTGCACCAGTCTGCATTCCCACCAACAGTGCACTAGGGTTCCCTTTTCTCTGCATCCTTGGCAGTACTTGTTGTTTGCTGATTTGTTAATGATGGCTATTTTGACTGCCGTGAGGTGGTATGTCATTGTGGTTTTAATTGGCATCTCTCTGATGGCTAGTGATGTTGAGCATCCTTTCATATGTCTGTGGGCCCTCTATTTGTCCTCCTTGGAGAATTGTCTGTTCAGGTCCTTTGCCCATTTAAAAAAAATATATAATTAATTTATTTGTTTGTTTATTTTATTTTTAGAGAGAGGGGAAAGGAGAAAGAGAGGGAGAGGAAACATTACTGTGTGGTTGCCTCTCACTCACACCCCCAGCTGGGGACCTGACGTGCACCCTAATAATGTGCTCTGACTGAGAATCGAACCAGTGACACTTGGCTCGCAGGCCAATGCTCAATCTACTGAGCCACAGCAGCCAGGGCTCCTTTGCCCATTTTTTAATTGGATTGTTTGCCTCCCTGATTTTAATCTGTGTGAGTTCTTTATATATTCTGGAAATCAAACCCTTGTCCGAGGTATCATTGGCAAATATGTTTTTCCATACAGTTGGTTACCTTTTCATTGGGATGATGTTTTCTTTAGACATGCAGAAGCTTTTAAATTTGATGTAGTCCCATTTATTTACTTTTTCCTTGATTTCCTTTGCCCTTGGAGATATATCAGTAAAAATATTGCTGTGTGGGATATCTGAAATTTTCCTGCTATGTTTTCCTCTAGGACTTTTAGTCTTTTATCTATCTTGAGTTTATTTTGGTGTGTGGTGTAAGTTGGTGGTCTAGTTTCATTTTTGTGCTTGTAACGTCCATATTTCCCAACACCATTTATTAAAGAGGCTGGTTTTGTTCCATTATATGCCCCTACCCACTTTGTCAAATATTAATTGACCATAGACTTGGGTTTATTTCTGGGCTCTGTTCCATTGTTCTATGTGTATGTTCTTATGCCAGTGCCAGACTGTTTTGATTCCAGTGGCTTTGTAATTATAGTTTGATATCAGGTATTGTGATCCCTCTGCCTTTGTTCTTCTTTCTCTAGATTGTTGAGGCTATTTGGGGTCATTTATGATTTGATATACATTTTTGAAATATTTGTTCTATATCTGTGAAATATGTCATTGATATTTTAATAGGTATTGCATTGAATCTATAGATTACTTTGAGTAGTATGGACATTTTAATGATATTAATTCTTCCAGACAATGAGCATGGTATATGGTTCCATTTATTTTTGTCTTCCTTAATTTCTTTCCTCAGTGTTCTGTAGTTTCTGAGTGCAGGTCTTTTACCTCGGTTAAGTTTATTGTTAGGTACTTTATTTTTTCTTGTTGCTATAGTAAATGAGATTTTTTTCTAGTTTTTGTTTATGATATTTTATTGTTGCTATACATAAATGCCTTCTGATTTCTGAATATTGACTTTGTATCCTGCTGTTTCACCAAATTCACTTATTAAGTCAAGTAATTTTTTGGTGGAGCCTGTAGGGTTTTCTATGTACACATCATGTCATATGCAAACAATGACAGTTTTACTTCATCTTTTCAAATTGAATGGCTTTTATTTCTTTTTCTTGTCTGATTGCTGTGGCTAGAACTTCCAATGCTATGTTGAATAGAAGTGGTGAAGTGGACACCCTTTCCTTGTTCCTGATCTTAGGAGGAAAACTTTTAGTTTTTGCCTGTTGAATATGATGTTGGCTATAGGTTTCTTGTATATAGACTTTATTATGTTGGAGTATGCTCCCTCCACTCCCACATTGCTGAGTGCTTTTTATCATAAATGGGTGCTATGCTTTATGAAATGCTTTTTTAGCATCTGTTGATATGATCATGTGATTTTTGTCTTCTTGTTTATGTGGTGTATTACATCTATTGATTTGCAAATATTAAACCATCCTTGCATCCCTGGGATGAATCCCACTTGATTGTGGTGTATAATCTTTTAAATATGTTGCAGGATCCAGTTTGCCAGTATTTTGTTGAGGATTTTAGCACCTATGTTTATCAGCAATATTGGCCTATAGTTTTCTTTAATTGTTGTGTCTTTACCTGGTTTTGGAAATAGGATAATACTGGCCTCATAGAAAGAGTTTGGGAGTGTTCCCTCTTCCTGAATTTTTTGGAATAGTTCAAGAAGGATAGGAGGTAGCTCTTTCCTAAATGTTTGGAAAAATTCACCTGTGCAGCCAAAAAACAGATTTCTTAGAGCTTGAAAATAAATGAATTCTTACCAGCTGTTTTGCTCTAGGAATGGGTTATGAAGGATTTAATAATGTGTAAGAAATGGTACCTATTATTAAAATATAAAACATGAGATAAAATAATATTAGACAAGCCAATATATGACAAATTTTATAAGAAAGGTGTAGAATTTAAGCCCTAGTGTGTCCTTAAAGGAATTGTTTATTTCTTTCATAATTAGAAAACAATGTAATTGTTTAAAATTTGTAAAAACTGTTATATAAATGTATATCCTTCATTTAGAAAAGATTCATTGTGGTTAGTTTATGCTTATTAGGAAATTACAAATATAAGATATATAATTATACAGATATTGTAAATAAAATATTGACAAGTATAATCAATCCATATGGAACTTATTCCTCCAGAAATGACAAAAATAATTAGTAAATAAAAAGTTCAAAATTGTAAGAGGATGATACATTAGTTTTAGTTACGATACATTTAACATCTCTGAGTATTTGAAAAATAGCTTTTCTAGTTTTTATTGTTTGTATTTTAAGAAAGACAGTAAAAACATGGAGGGGAGTTGGAAGAGGACCTCCTAAATAATTAAAGGAAAAATAGGACCTAAAACTCTGGTGAACTTTATCTTGAATTTTTTCAGAACATTTTTAAAAATAATGATTTAAAAATAGTACTTTTGTATACCTGTATATGACCTGACCTATCTTATGAATAAATGAACAAATGAGGAAAAATATCCTTGTTTAGATTATTGTTTTGGTGTTTCATTCAGAAAGTATGTTCAATGAAATGTGTTCTCTTAACTTGTGAAATGTAATAAAGATTGGGGGTGTTGATGTTTAGAGTATTAGTGAGAACTCAGGAATTCCCTGGTGGGATTTAGGTGAATAGTGGTGAGAATGGTACCATGATGTGCTCATTGTGTTGCCCCAAAGTTTCTGTTCTGCTAATTTTTTAAACTGTACTATTTGTAAACAAATATCATTAGGTATTGGAAGAGGAAGATAATATGTAGTTTATTTGCCATCTTAACTTATTAATTTATATTTATAGATGTGTCAGTTTGTTGGTGTAAATAGCATTACCTCAAAACTAGATTAAAACAGTAAACATTTATTACTGTTCATGATCATGTGGATCAGCTGGTCCTGCTAATCTAGGCCAGATTCAGCTGATTTTATCTGGGCTCTCTTACATATATATATAGTCAGTTGATTGGTGAGGCTGGGGGCAGGCACATCTTAGATTGGCCTCATTTACATGTGTGGGATGTGGCTAGGTATTGGCTAGGGTGAAAGGGTAAGTAGGCCACATGTCTCTCATTATCTCGTAGGCTAGTTCAAATGTGTGCTTGTGGTGGCTGGGAAGAGTTCCAAGAACATCAAAAGGGAAGCTCTAGTGTGCAAGCACTTTTTGAGCTTCTGCCTGCATCGTGTTTGCTCACAACCCATTGACCCGAGTGGATCTCATGACCATGCACAGAGCCAGCATTAAAAGATATTGCCAAAAGCATGGATGCTGGGAGATGGGAACAACTGAGGCTTTGACTGCAACAGCACTTAATTTAAGATTTTTATATCGTCAGACTTGTTTTCCCATTTGTTGTTTCTTTTCTTTAATGTTGGAAAAAGAACCTCCCTTCGGTGGCCCCTTTTAAGCTGAGTTTTTCAGTTCAGGAAAGTTCTCTAATTTCTTTATCTTCTCTGTTTCTTGTTTTTGTTTTTTTCTGGAATTTTTATTCTTATACAGATGATTCCCATTGTTCACAGTAATTATGCTTCTATGAAATTACTTCAAAAGCTGAATTAGTGAGTACTAAACATAGCCCTTAGGGGAAATACAGGGTTAGGTTCTTGAGAGCCTCTGATCACATTTTCATCAACCAATGAATATATAACCTTGTGTTATGTTTTGTGTTTCTGTTACAATTACCTTATTTAATATATGTTGTTGATTCATGATGATTGACTCATGGCCAGCAGCACTATAACTTATGCTTGAATGAAGCGTATCTCACACAAGTAGTTCCAGCCTTCTAGCACGTAGGAACACCAGACAGCAGTTCAGCACTATGACCGGGGACCATTTTAAACAATGAAATCACCAACAAGAAGCACAAAAATATAAAAACATATGGCAGTTAATATGTAACTGAAAGTAGGTCCGGCTCCCTGCCGTTATGAAAGCCTACACTCAAGAAGCTGATGTCAAGGAAAGTGGTTTATTTGCAGATGCTGGCCACCTAGAAGATGGGGGACTCATGTCTCAAAGTTCATCTCCTGGGGAAGGTGGGAGACTCAGGTCTCAAAGCTCATCTCCCCTTCTCAATGGAAGCAGAGGTTTTTATAAGGAGGCAGAGAGGAAAAGAACAAAGAGATCAAGGGAGGGAGTTGCAAAGTTCTCTACGTGCATATGAGCACAGTCCGTTCTGACAAAGCAAGTGATAGTCCGCTGTACATCATCCTGGTTTTGTCATCCTGGCTTCACGTCATTCTGGCTCCATGATGAAGGTCAGCAGATCTGGAGCTGGATGCTTGAAGGTCGAGGTCGGTATCTTTTGAAGTTAGTTCTTAGGATTCTTATACAAAGCTCTTGTTCATCTATAAGCCATATATTAGAGTCAGCACTTACAGAAACAATGTTAAAAGTATGGTAGGGGTGGGTTACAATTTCCTACTGTTAACAGTTTTCCACTGTTACAAATTGACTGTGAAAAAGACACGTTTATAGAAGAAGAGCTAGAACAGGAAGGGAGAGAGCATCACCTTGTTGGACCTTACCTGGGTATATGTGTTGGGGAACTCAAAATTTTCACCACTCTGTATATGCCCACAAATGACTATGAAAGTGCCCTAGGTATTGATTTTGGGGTTACAAATAAAATTTAGTTAGTAGGCAAATTTGCATATATGGAATCTGCTAATAATGCAATAACTGTATTTGGAAACAAATGACTCTATTGATTTCTCATCGTTTGCTTTTCACTTTCGACTCTGTACGTCTGGAGATGTTCTTCAAGGAATCTTCTATTTTATTATTTTATTTATTGCATTAAAAAAATCTATTTTTTATTGTCCATGCTGCAGTTTTAAATTTAGGTGTCACTGGGGTCATTTTTTGTACAGCCTTTTTCCCCCTCAGAGTGTATATAGACTTTGTGACTGTCTGGTTTACTTTCATATGTATAGTTACCCTTTTAAATTTTAATGTGACTGTTGCTTATGAATTTTTCAAAATGTTTTCCTGTGTTTTTGTAGTAAAGTTTCTGTAGAACACCTTTTCTGTAATTACTTAATTATTACCATTTAAAAAATATACCTGATGATTATTTTGAATTGTTTTTATACTATGTTTAAGATGGAATTCTATGATTGTCCTTTATTGGAATTGAAATGACTTCTGGTAGAATTTGTGTGTATGTGTGTGTGTGTCTTTTAGTATTAAAGTTTCAAACTGGTGGAAGTGTTTGCTCGTTTTATTTTGTCAAAACTCTAATGGCCTAAGGAATGTGAGGTGCTAGAGGTATCTGGGAAGTTTTCTTCTCTATGGGATAGTTGCTTTTCCACATTTAGTGTTGGTGTCGGTTTGTTGGCTTATTTCCATTGTTCTTACTGAGCTTGATTGCCTCAAGCAATTTAAATGAATGATATTTGAAAAGGAAAACAGGGCTAATTTAAAGCAATTTTAAAAACACCTATTATGCGCTCATTATTTCTTTGATGGTGTAAATAAAAAGTTCCTTTTTTCTAAAGAGATCAGTTGGCTTAAAATCATCTTATTTTTATTTCTTCCCTGTCCTTGAATATAATATTCTCTTTTGTTTGCCCCTTCTAATCTGCTGAAGACTTAGAAACAAGATAACTAGCTTTAGTAGAGTAGCTTGAAGAAGGGTAAATGGCTTCTATATCAGGCTTTGGGGACATTGTCCTTTACGTAAAGAACATCAATTCTGGTGCACAAATTTGTGTCACCTGTATTTTCTCCTTAGCATGCATTTATTTACTTTATATTTTATAATAGTTTAATTTTTTTTTTTGGTTTGCCTAATATGGTAAGGAAATCAGGGGTGTGGCATTATATATATTTAGCTTATAGGATATTTAACTTTATGTACTGGCAAAAACAAAAACAAGTGGACCCTAAGGTAAACAAGTAAATATAATCATAACAGCCCTCTCTCTAGATAAACAGACAAAATTAACATAAGCCCTACAATGTGAAATGGCAGGTACAGCTTTGCTGTGCCCTCAGTCTAGGCTATGCCAAGTGTCTCTCTTATACTGATTACCATTACACTGTAATTCTTTGCCTTTCTAATGTTTAAATTTTTTCTCCCATAAAACATGACCTCTTAATGCAATTCAGTTAGTTCATCTGATAATTAGCCAGAGATAGAGTGATTCGTTTTTAGTTTTAGAAAAGCTAGCAAAATTGGATAGAGAAGATAGAACATGTTGGGCTCCTGTGTGTGATTTTCCAAGGAATTGTTAGGAATAATTTATGGTATACAAGTTTCTCCATATATTCTGACTACAACCCAATTTTCCTGTAAGGTACCTCTTTGTTTCAGTATTTGATTGTCTACCGAATACTACACTAATCACTTGACATACTTTCTTTCACCTAATTTCCACTGAAAGACAGTGTGACTGGTGTGGTTAATCTCATTTTACAGTCGAGGAAGAGATAGAAGTAGTAAATTCCTTGTCCTGGGCCACATAGCTAGTAAGTTACAGTTCCCAGATTTAAAATTAAGTTGACTTGACCATATGGGCTCTTTTTACTACATTGGGATTGGAGGTGAAAATTTACTCTTAATTATTCACTTAGAGGAAATATTAAATATTAGTTACCATTTTGTTCAGGGTTTAATTTCTTAAGTATTTTTATTTAAATACTTTTAAGCATTTAAAATAAAATTCTAATATGTGGCAAACCATCTTACTATTCCTGTTTTTTTGTTGTTGTTTTTAGAGCTTGTATTAAAGTTCTGTTACCATGTGTTTGGTGGAGGCATAGCTTTATGAGCACCAGTTCTTATACTGGCATGTAAAGAGTATTACTGTCATGGTCTGCAGAGGAGTCAGGACTGTTTGTCTCTTCAAGAAAACCAAGAGAAAAATACAACAGTTTTATTCTTCATCTCATCCATAGCAGATATATTTGCATAAATTTAAATTTTCTCAGAAATGATTATTGGTTTCTTACTAATGTTTGAGCTACCTTGAGTAGTAGATTAAAAAAAAAAATAAAGCCGCTCCTCTTACTTTTTTTCTTACCCCAATCTTCTACTCAAGGAAATACAAATAGATCATTTTATCTAATTTCTTAGTAATAAATGGAAAAACTGAACAGGCAACTCCCAGGCACTAAGGCCCTAATTCAAAAGGATGGGATACTCCCAGAGTGGAATTGGTTGGAATATTTTATTCTCATCTAGTCTGGTTAGCTGTGAGCAGAAAATAATTAGCAATTGATGTTAGGGCAGGAAGAGAATCTGATTCATAGATATACTAATCAGAATAATAATTATTGGAAAATTGGGACATATCCATATTGTACTGCTAAATGTGAATTTTGAAAGTGTTTCTTAAGTCCTGTTGGAGCAAACAGATTTATACTCTACATTATTACACACATTGGATATTTTAGCAGTGGTTACAATGTGACTCTTGTAGTTGCAGTTGCATTATCTCTTTTTAAAAACTTGTAAAGGGCTTAAAATTCAACTTTAAAATTCTGTCTTAGGGTAATATTTGGCAGGGTTAGGCTTAGTCCATTAGTGACTGGTGTATTTTCTAAAGTTTGAAGAGTTTTGTTCAAATCCTAATAAATTGTTTTTCTGGTATGCATGGTATTTTTTATTCTTAGAAAAGCAAGAGGCATTTTGAGAATGATTCACAGACGTGAAAGTAGACGGGGCAACAGGAAGGTCTGTCATTGCTTACGCTTTTACCACCACAGTTGATTCACTGTCGAATCACCTTTAAGAAGCAGCAGAAAAAATAATAGTCTGTCAGAATGCCTTGTGAGAAATTTTTTTTAAGAGCAAAAATTTGATACCTATTCTAACTTTCATGTTTATATGGATCATCACATGTAATTTTCCATTATTAAAAAGAGTTGCCACTAACTGAAGAAGATGTTTTCCATTTTCAATGTATTTATTTAAATTAATTCCTTCTGTGAGAAAATCTTTGTTGTAATGGTGCGGTGTTTTATCTGGACGATATAAAGAATACTTTTCCAGCATCACCGTTGGTTCATGTAGATGTGTGCTCAGTATCAAGTAGCTTTTCCAGGTCAGTTGTCCCCAGTTTGAAATGATTAATTTTGCTGTAGTTCTTTAAATTTATAGCATAATTTTGAAGTTAATCGCTGTTTCTTAGAAATAAGTATCTTTTATACCACAAATTATAAAATTATACGTAATACTTCTTTCAAACAACAACATGCATTTGATATGTTTTTTTAGTGAATACTTTGAAGGTGGTTAAATTAATAATATTTGTATGCTATCACCCACCTAACATAACTTAGACATTTCCCATATTCTAATAACTTACTTATAAACCTAACTCCATAATATTCTATAATAGGAATGAAGCATAATTTTCAAAATTATCTCATTGTTGTACATCCAGATTGCTACTTTTATTTTTTACTATTTTAATGTCATGTTATCTCTAAATGCAGATATCTTTATGTGGAAAAGGCTGTCTTGATTTATGTTTTTCTTTTTAGTGTTGGTTATTAGAAGAGGAATTATAGCATCAGAGAATGAAAATATAAACATAAAGTGAAATTGGTTTCGTGAAAGTTTGGGTCAAGTTCCATTGTCAGTGCTTGTCTCATACTTGCCTTATTGGTCAACAGAAATTATATTTTAAAAGAATTTTGTTATTTGTAATTTATAAAATTCTATCACTTTTAAATTTGAATTTTTAAAAATTATACGTTGTGTTGGACTTAAAAATATTTTCATCAGGGACTTTTTTTTTTTGGTACTAATTACCTATTCCTGTACTTTGAATAATTACCTTTTAGGATTGCAACATTTCTTATAAACTTCTATAGTTAATTTATAGATAACATTTTATTTTATGGTCATTACTATTATTTTACTATGAATATTTTTCCTAGATTAATTATTAAATGAATGATTAATAAATAGTGAGTGTCAACTCATCAGACATTGTTAAGGGAGAAAGCTCTGGACCCAGGAGACAAAGTATGAATTTATAGAGTCCACCTTTTAGTGGGGGTATAGACATGGAACAAAAAGATATATGTGTAGTTTGTCAGGCCATGATAAGTACTAAAGAAAAACGACTCCGGATAAAGGAACTAGAAAATGATAGGAATTAATAGAGTGAGAGTGGGAAGCCTCTCTGCCAAGAAACCTTTTGGAAAGAAAGGGACAGGCCTATGGATCTTGGATGTGTGTGGTGCTGGGGAGGAAGGACGCGCTGAGGAAACACTGTAAAGAAGTAAGGCTGTACTTGATGTGTTCTTAGAGCAAGGAAGAAATAATCACAGCAAATAAACTAGAAAGATACTATGAAGCCAGATTATATAAGGCCTTCTAGGTTAAGGTAAGGATTTTGGATTTACTCTTGATTGACACAGGAAGCTATTTTTTGCCAAAGAGTGACTGGTCCTTGTTTTTTTAAAAAAATCACCTTTGCTGCTATGGGGAAAATATACTGTTTGCGTAGAGGAAGACCATTAGAAGGATATCATTATATTCCAAAGAGACTTGCATCAGGGTAGTAGCAAGTGGAGGTGGTGAGTGTTGGATTCTGGTATGTTTCTAAGGCAGAGCTCACTGGGATTTCTGATACACTAATGTGAAGCATGAAAGAAAGGGAGCCCTTTAGATCTTTGATCTGAGAGCCTTGAACACTTCCCATGTGTTTACTGACATGGGAAATCTGAGGTAATAAAATGTTTGAGGGGGAGAGGGAATCAGTTCACTTTGGGAAAGGTTAAATTTGAGATGACTTTTAGTCATGCAGTTAGATTCATTGACTAGGCAATAAGTATAATATGAGCCTGAAGTCAGAGGCCTGGGCTGAAGCATTTAAACACATAACTAGATGAGATCACCTTCAGGGTAAAGGTCAGTAGAGAAGTTTGAACCCTGGGAGGCTATGTTCATCCACAGACCTGAGCCAGACTGCTGAGGTTTGCGTCCTGCCTCAGCTCTTTAGTGTGACTTTGGGCATATTGCTTGCTTCTAATGAACTTGCATCTTCTCATCTGTAAAACAAAGAAAAACATAGTACTTATCTGTTAGTATTATTGTAAAGAATCAATTACTGTGTTAATATATATACTACCTAGAGCTATGTTTGGCACATAAGAAGCTCTATATCAGTGGTTCTTTAACATTTTTGTATTTAGGACTATTTTATACTTGCAATAATTATTGTGGATCTTTAAAGAGTTTTTGATTAGGTTATACCTATTGTTATTTACCATATTAGAATATAAAACAAATTTAAAAAATAGTTTAACTCATTTAAGAAATAATGATAAACCTATTACATGTTAAAATAAATAACATTTTTAATAAAAATATAACTATTTTCAAAATAAAAACAAACAGTGAGAGTAGCATTGTTTTATATTTTTTCAAATCTCTACTTGGGCTTAATGGAAGATAGCTAGATTCTCATGTTTCTTTGTTTATTTAGTCTTTGGTGATATCATAGGTCCTGCCACCTCTGGAAAAACCCAGTATATATTCATGAGAGAATAAGAGAGAAAAACAAATAACATCTTAGTATTTTTATGAAAATAGTTTTGAGAATATGAATTTTTGAAAGGGTTGCAGGAACACTCAGTGAATTAGATTTCTATTGCTGTTGTTAATAGCCTGCATTCCTTGGCTCATGGCCCTTGCATCTTTAAAGCCAGAAATGGCTGGTTGTGGCTTTCTCTTATTGCATGACTTTAATACAGACTCTTCTGCCTCCCTCTTCCACCTTCAAGGACTTTTGTGATGACGTTGGATTCACCAGGATAATCTCTGTCTTTTAAAGCTCTCTGATAAGCGCATTAATTCCATTTGCTATCAATTCCCCTTACCCTGTAACTTGATACATTCAGGGGTTCCAGGAACTTATCTTTGAGAGGCAATTATTCTGCCTATTGCCCTTTCGGTTCCTTGACCATACTTTAGAAACTGCAGTTCTCTGTCAACATTTCTTGTTACTTCATCATCTTCATTATCATTACTTTTTAAGATTTGAGGCACTTCACTATTTAGAGAAAACATGAGGAGGGACTAGTAAAAGAAGAGTAGAGCATAAGTGGCAAGTGGGGTTAGAGGAGAACTGAGAGTTGGTTGTCTAGGCCAAGATAAGACAGTGCTTCACAAAGGAGAGTGGCCAACTGTGTCAGATGCTGTGGAAAGATGACCTAAAATGAGGAGTGAAAAATGACTTGTGTGAAGGCGCAGAAGGCAGAATCATGCTCACCCTAATCCCCAGAAGTTGTGAATATGTTATCTTACATGGCAAAAGTCACTTGACAGATATTAAGTTTCGGGACTTTGAGGTAGAAAGATTATCCTGTATTGGGCCCAGCCTAATTACATAGTCCTTAAAAATGGAGACCCTTTCCTGGCTGTGATGTGTGTCCATGTATGAGAGAGAGACAAAGAAGCATGAGCAGAATTTGATGCTCTGTCGCTGGTTCCGAGATGTAGTAACTGTGAGTAAGGAACTGAATTCAGCCAAGAGCAGGAAAAGGATCTCCCCTAGAGCCTCCAGAAAGGATCATAGTCCTGCCAGCACCTTGATATTAATGCAGCGAGACCTATGTTGACTTCTGACCTTTAAAACTCTGAGATAAATTTCTAGGTTTTTTCCAACCACCGTTTACATGCAATACCATCTGCATCAGTTTCAGATGTACAGCGATGTGGCCAGAAAACCATGCACTCTGCGGAGTGGTCCTCTCGCTGCCCCAAGCACCCACTGGGTCCCATACCCAGTTATCTCCACATTATTGACTATATTCCTCATGATGCAATCTTTATCCCTGTGGCTATTCTGCAACTACCAATTTGTGCTGCATAATTCTTTTACCTTTTATACCCAGCCCCACAAACCCCCTCCCCTGTGACAGCTACCAGTCTCTTCTCTGTATCTATTAGCCTGTTTCTTGTTTTGTTTGTTTATTTTGTTTATTAGAGTCTACATATAAGTGAAATAATACAGTGCTTTCTTTCTCTGATTTGCTTATTTCACTTAGCATAATACTCTCTAGGTCCAAACATGCTATCCTGAAAGGTAAGATTGCCTCCTTTTTACAGCTGAGTAGAATTTCATTGTGTAACTATGGTACAGCTTTCTTATCCACTCATCTACTGATGGGCACTTGGACTGCTTCCAAATCTTGGCTATTGTAAATAACACTGCAATGAACATAGGGGTCCAAATATTCTTTTGAATCAGTGTTGCGGGTTTCTTTGGAATATTCCCAGAAGTGGAATCACTGGGTCAAAAGGCAGTTCCATTTTTAAATTTTTTGAGGAACCTTCACACTGTTTTCCATACTCTTTGCACCAGTCTGCAATAAGCCATTAAGTTTGTAATAGTTTGTAGTTAATTTGTGTGGAAAATGAGCACAGTAGGCAGTTTGTTATCTTGCTAAGCAGTGAGGGTACAGTAATTGAAATGAAGGCCTGTTGGAGTGGATTTAAGACAATGGAAGGTAAACAAGTGGAGGCGTAATGAGCAGAGATCAAAGTCCCTGAATAGATGAAGGGGGGTGGGTGTGGGAACTAGCAGATGGGTAGGAAACATTATCTTCAGAAGGAACTGTTCTCTTCAGTTTTTAAACACTATTAGGGGAGACTACATACATGAGTACAGACACAGATAGACTAGTAGATGTAATAGTAGGAATATGTGGAAAGTCTTTTCTGCTAGCTTATGTTTTATGAGAATAGAATAAGGAGAGTTGAGGAGATACTACAGGCTTCAGCTTCAAGAGAAGGTATGAAGTAATAGGCTTAGGTTTGTGGAAAGACAGTATTATTACTATTACATATCTTAATTTCAGTCTTACTTGCTTTTTTATCTTGTGTAGCTGAACTACCTTAGATAGTCTGCTTAGGAGCCTGGCTTGAAAATTTGAGGCATCGAGGAGTATAAAATGCATGTTTGCTGCAGTCAGCTGAGACAGATTAAGAGTGATACTAAGAGAAGGAGATGCATACACACTGACGTATATCATAGATAACTTGTGTGCATGTGTGTGTATATACGTATTTCTAATATACATTTATATCCCCTCTATTAATATCCCTATCGATTTCTCATATATAATATACAGCATATATGACATATATGCATTTGTGGATGCCTATACCTGTGTATATATACATACTTACATACATATATGCATACATACAAACATGTCTATATGTGGAGGTGATAAGGGAGAGATTGAAGGAAGGAGATGGAAGGAGAGAATAAGAGTGCTGAGCCACACATGTTCTTACCAACTGAAGGACTCTACAGATCACCTCACCTTATGTGTATAAGAAAAAAGGGAGAAAGTGGGTGGGTGGGGCAAGAAGCCAAAAGAGTTACTGAGTTTTCTATTACGGAGAACAATGAGCTTATGGAAAAGTATTTCCCAACAGTACAGTTTCTTGGTATCATTACCTATAATTTCATCATTTATAAAATAGTAGGGAGAAGGAATATGTCTTTTTCATAATTATGGTATTTTTTAGGTCTGTAATTATGAAACCTAATAATTCACTACTAGGTCAATTTCTATAATATAGGAAATATTTGTCAGATTTTTTTTCTCATTGTATTAAACACCTCTGGAGGTGTGTTATTGCACATTTTCATGCATTGAGGATTTTACAACCCTGTCAAAGCTCATGCCTCTGTTTCTTGACAAACAGTATGCATTATTCTAACATTAATATCAGAAAAATTGGCTTTTCTCAGACTGAGGCAATGTTCTGGCTGTTGCCAGCCACTTTTGCCAGACATAAATATTTTAGCATCTGAAAAATGTAATTCATATTTTGTAAATCTCAATTTCTTCCAGTATTTTAAATTTATATCTAAAATAATTATTGTTCTTATACTTCGGAGCCAATAGATATTTTGACAAAAGGAATTAAGTGCAGTGTGAAATTTTAGGAGTCAGCAGAAAGAAGTCAGTTATAGTGAGCAAGTAACATTTATGAAGAAATTAAGTCTAGGAACTTTCGCATATCTTAAAAGAATAAATATAATTTGGAGTTAATAAAATTACAAAACAATCATTATGTAACTACTTTTATAAGAAGATAGTGAACTTTGATTGTGGTCATGCCAGCAAATTTATTTGTCTGGTTTTCTTTGTTTTCTTTTGGCACTATTGAACTCCAATAAATGAATATGTATTAGAAAAGCTATCATCCTTGTGGTCACATATAGGGAGCAGAAGAAATATCCATACAGTATGGTCTTTCTCATTTCTATGAATATTTTCTTCCTTCATTTGAAAAAACATAGATTTCTTTCATATGTGTAATGTGCTTATTCGTATTTAATGTCAAACCTTATCAGTGTATATAGTCTTCACTATGAAACAGGAACTTTAAAATAAAATCTCTTTGATTTATCTTCATCCCAGTTTTTATCAAAATTGAAGGGAAACTGATGATGAGGAAGAAAGCTGATACTTACTTGCTGGCTACTATGTGCAAATCACACTGCTATGTACTTTATTTGCATATTTTTTTAATTCTCACAATAATCCTGTGAGGTTATCATCTCTCTTTTACAGATGAGAAGATTAAAATTTGTCTATTGGTAGTTGAATGAGGTCTTTTTTCTAGGCCCACGGTTCTCTCCCTCAATAAATATTTAGTAAACACTTTCTTGTGTATTTCCTTTGCTGAATGCCAGCCAGATGCCAATAGACAGAGAAGTTACCTGCGTACTTAGGGCTATAGGGACCGCCCTCAAAATGTCAGCTCTTAGATCTCAGCTCTGGTATCAAAACTTTTATCATTAGTAATTTATTTGTTGAGTTAAATTTCTAAGATACTTTGAATGTTATTATCTTAAAGGATAATAATTTATTTTTCAAGTGGCAATGTATTTATATAATTCAACATTTTAAAAAGTACAGAAGGGTACATAGTAAAAAGTGTGCTTTCACAATTCTGCAGTCCAGTGTTCCTCCCTGGTGTCAGTTGATATGAGCAGTTTCTTATATATTCTTCTACAGATATTTTGGGAATACACAAATATACTTACTGTGATATTTACACACGTAAACATATATACAGATTCATTTTTTCCCTTTTTTAAAAAATTAAAGTCATCATGTGCTTTCACTTAAGAATATAACTTAATTATTGCATATCAGTATTGTAAGAGTTTCTTAATAATCTATTAAATTGATGTGTTACCATTTATATAACAAGTTCCCTATGATGAAGATTTAAGTGGTGTCTGACCTCTTATTTCAGTCATGTTGTATATGTATTCTTACCCATTTAGACAGCGTAACTAAGTATGGAACATTTAAGATTTTATGGTTATTTATTCATTTGCCATTAATAGTTATTGCAGAATATAAGATCTCAGCTACAGACAATGTTTCCACTTTAAAAAAATTCTCACTAAAATTATGTATAAACATAGTTTTTAAACACTCATGTAGTTCTAAATGTTAAAAGGCTTGTTTGGAAAAACAGCATTCACTGATTTTTTCCCCTGCTCCTGCCATTTTTTTGCTTCCCAACAGCAACAACTTTTGACTTCCTAAATTAATATCTGTGCTTATATTTTAAAATAACATACTTAAAATACTGCTACTTCTTGATTTTTCAGATTTCTTAAATTCTTACCCCCAGGGTACATCCAGAGTCCCTTCATTTTCCCAGTATAGTTATGTAATAGTTTTGATTAGATCAGCATTTAGTTTTTATGTTATGATGACTATATTAAATGCTGTTGACACCTGAATTGTAATATGCTATTGTTAACTCTCTTCTTGAAAACTTTTTATCTTGAAGTGAATATTATCTTATGTGTAGCTTTACTCGTGATTTTTTTCATTCAGTTAAAAAAATTTTTTATTGTGAACCCATATATGTTTGATCTTAATTATTGGGCCTTAATTGAGAATTCTGTCTCTCGCAGGTGTTTTGTGCTTGCTTCTATTGGGAACTGGGGATACGTATTAACTGTCCTGGCACTACAGTATTCCCTCACTTATCGCGGGTATTACGTTCTAGACGCCCCACCCTCACCCCCCGCCGCAATAGGTGAAAATCCACGAAGTAGGACCTTTACATTTATTTTAGTATTTATATATATTTTAAGGCTCTGTAAACCCTTCCCACACACTTATAAACCATTCCCAGTCCCTTATTAACCTTTCCCACTCCCTTATTAACCTTTTCCATGCTTTTATAAACACTACTTATGTTCTTAAACATATTCTACACTCTTAAACCTATGCAACTTTAACAACATACATATACAGTACCACAAAATCCTGCAATATAGTGAAAATCTGCGATGAATAATTAAATAAAATATTTTTAAAAATCCTGCGATACAGTGAGGCCACGATAAGTGAATCGTGATATAGAGAGGACTACTGTATACTGGTACACTTTTAGGATTTCTATTTTTTAGTTGTCTAGTAACTAGTTCTTATTTTGTGCCACCCTAGAACCAAATAATATTTGCTTTTCTGATTGAAAAGTCTATATAGTGACCTTTGTTCTCATACTTTTAGGAATGCTTTCCATTTAAAAATTAGGGTTCAGTTCAATTCCCCCTTTCTTAAAAAAGATTTTTAAAATTTATTTATTAGAGAGAGGGGAAGGGAGGGAGAGAGAGGGAGAGAAACATTGATGTGTGAGATAAATTTTGATTGGTTGTCTCTTGCACGCACCACAACTGGGGACCTGGACTTCAACTCAGGCATGTGCCCTGACTGGGAATCAAACTGAAGACCTTTTGCTTTGCAGGACGACACTCAACCAACTGACTGGTGATGCATAGCTATCTCTTTTTTAGGAGTAGGGCACAAAAGGTTGATTGGAAGCTCTGCTGGTGAATGGGGCAAGCTATAAGCTAGGTTTCATTGTAGGATTTTCTGACAAGGCTGTTGGTTGTCAACCTTTTCTCATTAGCTGTACCTTTAAGCTGGCCTGGCTTCATAGGCACACAACTTGTGCATTTGCATAGGACCCAGTGCTTAGTTTAATGATGTGCTGTTGCCATCTTAAAATTGTTAATTGTTAATTTTGTAGCCGGTCCTGTCATTTTTCCTAGATTTTATTACATTCCTTATAAAATAGCCCTTTTAAACTCCTGCCTAGGAAGGATAATTCAGACTAAATAGGGAAAGATTTCTGGGGGTTAAAGGTTCCTTTATTTTTCTACTGTATTGTTCAGGAGCAGTCTCACAGCTCTTCAGAGTGGTGGAAGGGATATGGAGGTGACTACCCCGGCCAGGAAGCTCAGTGGTTAGAGCATCATCCCAATATGCCAAAGTTGCAGATTCAATCCTTGGTCAGGGCACACCACAAATAAACCAATGAAGGCATAAATAAAAAGGAACAACAAATTGATGTTTCTCTCTCCCTCTCTCTTTCTAAAACCAATAAATAAATAGATGTTCTGTCATTCCTCCTGTTTTTAACATTCCCTTTACCTTCATTTTCAGAGCACTAGCTTCCAGAATGTTGGTAGTTTCTGAAGTATTATTGAATTACTTCTTAACTTTTCACACTGTTTCTTTAACATTCAGCTTCCTTGGTTTGCTCTTTCATCTAGCACACATCCATCTACTCTCCATGTTTTGTTTTCTGAACTCTTTGAATCTTCGCCTTTATGGCTTTGTGTTATTACAAACAAAACAAAAACCAAAATCAAAGCAAAATCAGGCAACCAAAACTTTTTTAAGGTATTTTAGTTGCATTTTGAGTGGCAGCAACAGTAAATATCTGTGTATAATTTGTAATCTCTTATAAAGATCTTTATTGCTGCCATGATGATGATGATTGAGGTCTGTATTACATTACCAATGTTTTATGTAGGAGAGAAAGGCTACCTTATGATATCATTAAGAGAAATATCTGATTCTGTCAGTATACTGGGTGGCCTGGGACCAAATAAAAGTTGAAGCACTCGAGGTTTGTTGGTGAATAAAGAAAGAAATCCTTTCAAAGGCAGATATTGGAAAAGTACTGTAATAGAATCTTAAGGCTGCTATAAAATATTGATGCATACTTGGGTTAAAATAACAAATTTATTCTCTCAAAGTTTTGGAGGTCAGGAACCATGTTTCTTCTGAAGGTTCTGGGGAGTCTTTCCTTTTCTCTTTAAATTTCTGGTGGTACCTGATATTCCTTTCTTCTGGCAGCATAACTCCATTTTCTTCTTCCATTTTCACATGGCTTTTTCTCTTGTGCTTTACCATATATCTCTTTCTCCTTTCTATTATTAGGAAACCAATCCATACTTAATGATGAAGAGCTGAAAGCTTTTCCTCTAAGATCAGAAACAAGAATGTTCACTTTCACCTCTTATATTCAACACAGTATTAGAAGTCCCACCCAGAGCAATTAGGCAAGAAAAAGAAGTAAAAGGCATACACATTGGAAAGGAAATAGTAAAATTGTCACTGTTTTTATCTGACTTGATATTATATGTAGAAAACCTTTAAGATTCAATCGAAAAACTGTAGAGCTAATAAATGAATTCAGTCAAGTTGTAGGATACATAATTAATATACAAAAATATTTTATTTCTTTATATTAATAATGAACTGTAGGAAAGAGAAATTAAGAAGTAATTGACCCAGTGATCTCACTGCTGGGATTATACCCTAAGAATCCTGAAACACCAATTCAAAAGAACCTATGCATCCCAATGTTCATAGCAGCATTAGTTACAATAGCCAAGTGCTGGAAGCATCCTAAGTGCCCATCAGTAAATTAGTGGATCAAAAAACTGTGATATATTTATACAATGGAGTACTACACAGCAGAGAGAAAGAAGGAACTCCTGTCCTTTGTGACAGCATGGGTGGAACTAGAAAGTATTATGCTAAGTGAAAGAAGCCAGGCAGCGAAAGACAAATGCCATATGATCTCACCTGTAAGTGGAACCTAATCAACCAAAAAAACAAATGAGAAAAATAGAAGCAGAGACATGGAAATCAGGAACAAACTGATGGCGACTAGAGAGGAGCAGGGAGGGGATAATAGGAAAAAGGAGGAGAAGCGTCTAGTTAAGGAACACGTGTAAAGGACCCATGGACATGGGCAACAGGGTGGGATTGACTCTTGGTGGGGACAGGGCAAGGGAGAGCAATGGGGGAAAAATCGGGACAACTGTAATTGAATAACAATAAAATTTAAAAAGTCATTTACAGTTTTATCAAAGAGGATAAAATACCTAAGAATAAATCTATCCAATGAGATGAAAGACCTGTATACTAAAATTATATATCATTAATAAAATAAATTGAAGAAGACACATATAAAATGGGAAGATATTCTGTGATCATGGATTGGAAGAATTAATATTGTTAAAATGTCAATGTAGCCAAAACAATCTACAGATTCAATGAAATCTTTATTAAAATACTAATGGCAATCTTTTCAGAACTATAACACATAATCCTAAAATTTATATGGGACCACAAAAGACCCCAAATAGCTGAAGCAATCTGGAGAAAGAAGAAACAAGTTGGAGGCATCATGCTTCTTGATTTCAAACTATACTATAAAGATACAGTAATCAAAATAGTATGGTATTGGCACAAAAATAGATACATAGATTATTGGAACAGAAATAAACCAATACGTATGTGGTTAATTTACAAGAAAGGAACTAAGAATGTAAAATGGGGAAAGGACATCTTGAATAAAGGGAGTTGGGAAAACTGAATAGCCACATGCAAAACATTGAAAATGGACCAATCTATTAATGCACAGAAATTAACTTAAAGACTGGAATGTAATATCTGAAAGCATATAAAACATAGAAGAAAACTTAGGTGGTAAGCTTTTTTATATCAGTCTTGGCTATGATTTTTTTTGGATCTGACACCAAAAGCAAAGGCAGTAAAAGCCAAAATAAATAAGTACAACTACATCAAACTGAAATCATCAACAAGTTTTACAAAAAGGCACTCTACTGAAAGGAAGGAGATATTTGCAAATGACATATTCCATAGAGGATTCATATCCAAAATATATAAATAATTTATACAGCTCAACAGCAAAAACAAAAGAAAACCAATTCAATTAAAAACAAGCAGAAGATCTGAATAGATGTTTCTCTAAAGAAGACATATAGGTGATGAACAGACACATGAAATGATGCTCAACATCGCTAATCATCAGGGAAATGCAAATCAAAACCACAGTGAGATATTTCACAGCTGTCAGAAAATCTATTATCAAAAAGACTACAAGAACTAGTGTTGGCAAGGATATGGAGAAAAGTGAACCCTTTTGCACTGGTAGGATTATAAATTAATGCAGCTACTATGAGAAATAGTATGAAGATTTCACCAAAAATTAAAAATACAACCATATGACCCATCAATTCCACTCCTGGGTATTTATCCAAAGAAAACAAAAACAATAATTCTCAAAGACACTTGCACTTCAGTGCTCATTGCAACCTGTCTACAATGGTGAAGATTGGGGAGCAACCCAGCATTCATTGATAGATGACTAATGAGGAAAATGTGACATATGTAATGGAATATTACTCAGCCATAAAATAGAATGACCCCTTGCCATTTGTGATGACGTGGAATGACCTGGAGCAGGGATTTTCAGTCTTTTTCATTTCACGACACATACAAACTAATTACTGAAACTCTGTGGCACACCAGAAATACATTTTTTGCCTATTTGACAAAAAATAGGTATACTTTTGATTCAGCCATACTGGACGGCTATTGTTGTGTTGGCTGTTGTCATTTTTTAATTTAACAATCTAAGGCAAAGAAGTCAGTGTCCCTGACTAAATAGTCAGGTATTGATGTTTTAAAAATTCTTATGGCACACCAGTTGAAAATTGTTGACCTGGAGAGTACTATATTAAGTGAAGTAAGTTGGACAGAGAAAGACAAGTGCCATCTGATTTCATTTAAATGTGAAATCTGAACAACACTACAAATGTCAAACAAAACAGACAGAAACAAACTGTAGATATAGAGAACAAACTGACAGTTGCCAGAGGGGAGAAGTGTAGGGAAGAGATGGAAAAGGGGAAGGACATTAAGAAGTGCAACCTTTCAATTATAAAATAAGTCATGAAGATATAATGTAAAGTATGGGGGATATAGTCAATGATATAATAACTATGTATGTTGACAGATGGTTACTAGACTTATTGTGGTGATCACTTTGTAAGATACATAAATGTTGAATCACTACGTTGTGCGCCGGAAACTAATACAACATTGTATGTCAAGTATAATTAAAAATAAATTTAAAAAAATTAATGACTAAAATAATAAATTGGGATATGAACCAAATAGATATATTTTCTTATTAATTTGTTGATGTTTATAGGGTTAAATATATTTCCATTGACAAATATATCAAGGAGAAATTTTCACAGTTAGTTATTATGGCATTTTAATGTTTCATGAAATGGAATACCAGCTAAATGAAAAGATCAGCCAGTTTTCAAAGAAGACTATGGATGGCCAACAGGAGCATGAAAAGATGCTCAATATCACTAAAAATAAAAGAAATGCAAGTCAAAAGCACAATAAACTGTCACCTCCCACCTGTTAGTACGGCTATCATCATAAAGACAATAAATAAGAAGTGTTGTTGAGGATGTGGAGAAAATGGGACATTTGTGCACTGTTGGTGGAAATGTAAATTGGTTCAGTCACTATGGAAATCAGTATGGAAGGTCCTCAAAAAATTAAAAAGAGAATTACCAAATGATTTAGCAATTTCACTTTTGGCTATTTATTCAAAGAAAATGAAATTGCTAATTTGAATAGATATGTGTACCCCCATGTTCATTGCATCGTTTATAGTAGCTAAGATATGGGAACAACCTAAGTGTCCATCAGTGGATGAATAGATAAAATGTGTGTGTGTGTGTGTGTGTGTGTGTGTGTGTGTGAGATGGAATCTTATCCAACCATAAAAAAGTACATCTTGCTATTTATGAAAACTTGGATGGATCCTGAGGGCATTATGCTAAGTGAAGTAAGTCAGGCAGAGAAAGAAAAGTACTGTATGATCTCACTCATATGTGGAATCTAAAAAAGAAAAGAAAAAAGAAGCTCATAGAGACTGAAAACATAGATGGTTGCCAGAGGTGGGGGTAAAAGGTGGACAAAATGGGTAACGAAGGTCAAAAAGTACAAACTTCCAGTTAAAAAATAAGTGATTTCCAGGGATGTAATGTACAGCATGGTAACTATAGTTAATAATACTGTATTATATATTTGAAAGTTGCTAAGAAAGCAAATTTTTTAGAATTTGTTTTTTAGTTATAGTTGATATACAATGTTATATTAGTTTGCATTGTACTACATAGTGAGCCCTGGCTGGTTTAGCTCAGTGGATTGAGCGTCGGCCTGCGAGCTAAGTGTCGCTGGTTCGATCTTCCAGTCAGGGTACATCAGAGAAGGAAAACTCTGACTCCAAAAAAAAACCTCCGCTGCCTTGCGGCATACCTCTTCAGGGGAAAGGCTAAGGGAGTAAACCCCGACAGAAAATCCGGAGCCGGAGTCCCTAAGGCGGTTTGACGTTGTAGTCAACACCGGCAACTCCTGCGGCGCACCTGAACCCAAGCTGTATCGACTCCGTCTTTCCCTTGGACCCTTCAGCTGCGAAGAGAGGGGGGGTCTGCTGCATGGGCAACAGCAGACCCTCCATATTACCCTGCCCAGGCTCTGTAGCTTCAGCGTCATCACAAGATGTCGATTCAACACGAGAGGAGACAGATACCATGTCACTCCCGAGTCGGACTGCACAGCCATTCTCGGCGGTGCAGATAGACTCTTAAGAAGCTACACCATCGTCTCTCGAGACGGACGGCTGCCGACGACGACGACTACATAGTGATCAGACATTTATATACCTTACAAAATGATCACCCCTATAAGTCCAGTACCCATCCAGCACCATACATAGTTATTACAATATTATTGACTATATTCCCTGTCTTGTACTTTATATCCTATGATCCCATGATTATTTTTATAACTGGCTATTTGTACTTAATCCCTTTGACCTTTTTGACCCATTCCCTAACCCTGTCCTATATGTTGACCATCAGTCTGTTCTCTACATATGTGAGTTTGTTTTTGTTTTTTTTTAGATTCCACATCTAAGTGAAATCATGTAGTAGTTATCTTTCTCTCTCTGTCTTATTTCACTTAGCATAATACCTTCTAGGTCCAATCATGTTGTTGCAAATTACAAGATTTCAAATCTTAAAAATTCTTATCACAAGAAGAAAAATTCTGGTGGCAAAAGTTAACTAGACTTATTGCAGTGATCATTTTACAAAGTATACAAATGTCAAATCATAATGCTCATAACTGAAACTAAGATGTGAATTATACCTCAATAAAGTAAAAACTAGTCTTGGGTTTGAGGCTCACTCAAAGTCTAAGGTAATCTTTTTTCATAATCCTTAATTATGTATGCAAAGAATCTAATTTTCAAATAAAACTACATTCATAGGTGCTGGAAATTAGGACTAGTACATACCATTTTAAAAAAAATTGCTGGGGGAGGTAGAAGAGGGTAAAGGGGGGATAAATGGTGATGGTAGGAGAGTTGAGAGGTGGTGAACACACAATACAGCATACAGATGATGTGTTATAGAATTGTGGACCTGAAATGCATATAATTTTATTAACCAATGTCATCCCAATAAATTTAGCAAAAATGCAAACTCATGATACTCTTACTAAATTTCTGCTGTTCCAAAGTGCAAATTACATTCACCCTGTTCCAAACTCCCCAGAAATTTTAACCAATTTCAGCATTTTCTCTAAGTTCAAAGTCTTATCTAAATATCACTAGCTAAAAAATTTCAATGTCACTATCTAATTATCTAAACTTGATATGGGCAGGATTCTGGTATACAGTCCATCCTGGGGTAGAAATTGTCTGCGTTGGGGCACCTGTCAAACTAGAAAACAAGTTATCTAGTTCCAGAATACAATGGTGGTAAAGGTATGGAATAGACATTCCCATTACAAAAGTGGGGAATTGGAAGGAACAAATAGGGTTACTAGTCCTAAGCAACTTTTAAACACGAAAGAGCAAAGTCTATTAGGTTTCAAGGCCTGAGAATAATCTTCTGTGGCTTGATGCTCCACACTGTGCACCAATGTCCAGCTTGCTGAGCCTCTGGAACTATGGCTATGCTTGGTCAGTATCTGGCCCATGGATGCAGCTCATTTGCTTTCTGTGCTCATGATACTGACTTGTTAACTGACTACTACACACGACTCTGTCACCCTCTGTGTCTGTGGCTCTGCTAACAGCTGCCTCTGCACACATGACTTGAGCTTCTGCATCTGGGCCCATGGCTATAGCCTCTTCACCCAGGGCTCTGCCTTTAGAGTCCTTCCTTTTTCTTGAAGGTTAGTGAATATTTGCAGCCACATAGCCCCATCTCTCTGCTTTCTTTCTATAGAATCCTAGAAGTGCAACAGACTTGCTTAATTTCATCCTATTTTGGTCCTCTTCAGTCTAGGCGTGCTGTATTTTTGCTGGTATAACGTTTCATAAACTTTGTGGATATCCTCTGCAAGTCAATGTGATTCATGCCATTAAACAAATTGGTTTTCCACAGGTCCTTTCTGCATAATCTTGTTTTTCTTCCTGGCATCTGCTGAGGTGGTTGATTGGATCTGTGAGTCACATATCTAATCTCTTGAGCAAATAGTTGTCCAGTCACACCCTTGACCTCTCCGAGCATGTTTTCACAAAAATGAATTTTTTAATTCTAACATCCTTTGCAACGTGGATAGACTGAGAACCTCCCAAATCATCAGGCTCTGCTTCCTCTTTGCTTAACATTACTTTTTCAGTTTATCTTTTTCCCATTACATTTTACCATGAGCAGTGAGGAGAAATAGGCCCCGCCTTCAATAGTTTGCTCAGAAATTTCCTCAGCTAGATATGGAAATTCATCCCTTACAAGTTCTACTTTCTGCCCTACAGGAGAACACAATTTAGCCAAGTTTTCTAAGACTTTATAACAAAGATCACTTATTTCCTAGTTTCCAATCACATCTTCCTCATTTCTTTCTGTGAGACCTCACCAAAAGGACTTTTAATGTTTATATTTTTAACAGTATTCTGTTCATGATGATTTATCTATTCTCTAAAATGATAGCTTTCTCTACTGTGCTCTTCCTTCTGAGCCCTTACCAGAATCACCTTCAATATCCATATTTCTACCAACAATCTCTTCAAAGTAATGTAGGCTTTTTCTGTCTTGCACTTGGAAATTCTTCCAGCTTCTACCCACTATTCAATTCCCAAGCTACTTCCACATTTTGGGTAATTATTACAGTAAGCACCCCTGTTCTTGGCACCAAAATCTATATTAGTTTCCTAAGGTTGCTATAACACTGTTGTATAAACCTAGTGGCTTAAAACAGCAGTAAATTTATTCTCATACAGTTATGGAAGTCAGAAGTCTAAAATCAACATGTTGGCAGTGCTATGCTTTTCCCGAAAATTCTAGTGGAGACTCTTTCCCTGCCTCTTCCTGCTTCTGTTGGCACCTGATGTTCTTTGCCTTGTGACAGCATATCTTCATTTCCACCTTCATCTTCACTTGGCTTTCTCACCTGTCTCTCAAGTCTCACTCTCTTTTCTTTTATAAGGAAGCTAATCTTAGGACTAATGGCCACTCAACATCCAATATGATCTGATCTTATGATAATTATATATGCAAAGACCCTATTTCCAATTCAGGTTACATTTATAGATACCAAGGATTAGAATTAGGGATTGGATAGCTGGGATCAGGATTTGAACATATTTTCAGGGATGGGACGGTCACAACACACTACAAGCACCAAAGACGAATTTCAATATATTTAAAAATATAAAGGTAAACTATAGTACTGTGGACTGAAACACTAAGAATATAAAGACAAATGACCGAAACATTAAAAAGTGGTTTTCATTATTGAGCCATTTTTCTTTTTTTTGATCAAAATATTAAATATCTTGAGAAGCTGTGCTATTAGAAAGTCCCTTTCTGTTATCAAAGTTAAAATATAATCAAACTTTGGAGAGTTTGCTTAAGTGGGAAAAGTCATAAGCAATTAGAAGAATTTTTGAGAGGTTTACATCTTTATGGATTGAGATAGATTTCAACATTTATTGTATTCATAAGGTATGAGTCTGTTCTTTAACATTAGCAGGCTGGAAAATCGTTCCTTGATATTCTCGAAGTAGGGAACTTCAAAGTGGGGATGATTTGTTGTAATTATCCTAATGCAAGTAGCTACAGCCCTTTTTATGATTGCAAACTACCCTCCTTCCCTCTTTTCCTCTCTGATCCCCAATTCTCTTTCCTTCTCCCTTCACCCCGCTTTTCCTTAATTTTTTCTTATTTTCTCCTTTCCATTTCCTTTTATTCTTCCTGTTTGGCTTGAGTTAGTTTTGAGCATCTACTTCTCTAGGCACTTGGCCTTTGAAGACTTCATCGAAGTTGAAGATAAATAGTAATTTCTTTTAAATCTGGCACAGGGTGGAGTTTCTGCCTTTTCTGTTGGAGCAAATAATAAGGTGACATTGAAGTAGCAGTCGGAACAGGTCCAATTCAATCAACAAATTAGCCAGAAATTTAGCCAGGGTTGCACAAGAGGCTATATTCTCATGCTGTGCAGGATTTGGCTTTTATTCTTTAACAGATTGTAGTTGGTCGAGGAGATATTGTGCTAATGGAGAAATGATAACAACAATAGTGGCACTTTTGTAAACATATCATCTTCCCTTATGAATTTTACTTGAGTGGTTGTTTTCATTTCCAGAGTGAAGAATTACATGTGACCTGCTTGTTCATTTCTCAGTTGTTAACTACTAATTCCTTTCCTTAAAGTTTTAGTTTAGACACAGATGTAACATTTTCATGTCTGAGTTGTGTTGCTTAGTGTATACAAAAAGCAATTACTTCTGTGCCAGTGTGAACAAATTATAGAGTTCTCTCCATACCTTCACCATTGTATCTTTCAGGGAATTTCCAGAAGGAGTTTGTTTAGTTGTCTTTTTTTTTATTGGGAAGATTCAGTAAAGCTGATGATTTTGGAGTGTGTGTGCTGCTGAAATTCATGCAGTATATTAAGGCAGCCATTAATGTAATAGGGCCAAAAAAGAAAATTAATTTTTTGAAAGATTGTAGAAATATTAAACTGAAGTCTAAGGGTATCTGTTTCAGTATTGAATAGAATTTACTATGGCAAAAATGCTTTATTTCCATATATAATATTACTTTATACCTTTAGACTGATTCTTACATGCTTGTGTCATTTTTTTCTCTCATTTTATATTTGGCTAAATATTTGAATTAGTCTGGGAAGCTGACTTGAAGGTTTTGAAGGATTCTCTCATGTGTTGTTATCTGTTACTGATTGTATGGAGAGACTAAGAAATTACATAGAACTGGGAGGTAGAGAGTAAATATTAATTCAATGGGAAAAACTTCCCGCTGCATAATGCTGTGTCATGCCAGTGAAAGGTACTTTCTTTTGGAAACCAGCTAGGTTGTTGGAGCTGTCAAATGTGGGTTCAGTAAGTAATGCAGAGGAGGTGCTTTGTTTTTGTTCTCTTCTGACAGAGGGTACATACAGAATAATCTAATCTTTCTGCTTCTCTGACATTTACAATTAGGCCACTTTAGTGCATTGGATTTCTCAGATTTTGGTGGGGGGATTTTATACCATTTCTCAGTTAGAACTTTTCAGTGCATTAGTTGGATGTTATCCCACTATCTTTCTTTTGATTTCCTGCCCTGAAAATTTCCTTTTGGAATATCTGGAGGTGTTTATGGCTGCCGTAGCCAATATAGTTGATTAGTTGTTGTGAAAGGGATATAATCTTGTGGCTTCACAGAGAGCAATGGTGAAGCTTATATTGGAAACCTTTTTCAATCAGACAATATTAACTAATTATGTTCTACTAATTATGTTCAGTCTAATTATAGACTTGTCTTGGCCAAAAAATTTGGAAAGTGAGAAGCAACTTCTTTCTAATAAGTGGAATATAATGGCTGATTGGTATTTGGAGTGCCCTCCCTCCCTTCTTTTCTTTTCTTTTCTTTTTCTTTTCCCTCTTTTAAGTACTGTTGTAATTCATTCCTAATACATGAATCAAACATTGGCTTTTAATCACCTATGTTGCAGAGGATCCTGCTACTATGCATGAATTGATTTATTAATGATTATTAGTATGAATTCTATTGTTATTGCAATGGCCAATAATAATATGTGAATTGAGAAATATTTATCAGTTTGTGCCGTAAGCTTGGGCTTTAAGATTTTTCATGTGTATAAATCTTGATTCCAATATCTGATTGAGTTTTGTCATCAATATACTGATAATGACTACTTTAAAATTTTTGCTAATTTCTCATTTTTATGTGAAGGATCTATATTTGTTAATTACATGGTTCCTATTTCTGTGTGTATTTAACAAATTCTTTTCTATATGAATTATGTTAGGCATATTGAGGGTATTATATGTCAGCATATTTAATAATTTTCCCAAGGTTATTTTATATTATTTTTGCAGACCAAAATTCCTGGTTGCCAGTAATGAACTGATGAATGACTATGTCAAGTTTTATCAAGAGTGACTATTTGTGTCTTTCATTGGAAGCTATGACATGTGATTCAGTGTGTTAATGGATTTTATATAGAAAATGAATCAGTTGATGAAGAGTTGGGAGTATACTCAAATAGTTTAGCCTTCGACTGGATATTTCTTACTAAACATTGGGTTGGCTGCCAGGAGATGGGATTCAGGCTTCACTCTGTCCTTATTGAATTCTGTGACATTGAACAATCTTCTTGACCTCTCTAGGCCTCAGTTTCCTCATTTACAAAATGAATATATTGGAACAGCTTAACTTTAAAGACTCTTATTTAAAGTTTGTGGTTTTATTTACGATGAGGACATTTTCATGACTCTTCCCTTTGTCATGATGATTTTGGCTTTGACATTTTGAAAGAAAGCTATCATTGTGTTCAGATTTGGTTTTCAACTACTTTGTAAATAGGTTGAAAAATTTTGACTATATTCTTGAAATAAAAATTTCAGACTATGTATGATTATTTGGTTATTCTTGGGGGATTTGTTTTTATTTTTATTTTTGGTAACTGGGCAGCCTGGTGTGTTATAATGTGGTTATATGGTTGCCATCAGTAACTTTGAAGTAAGCAAAGGGGGGTTGATTGATCTAGGTTTAGCATACTATATCATAGAATAGTATTAGAAACATTGAAAGAGTTTTTTAGAAATGACTTAATCTCACTCCCTCATTTAACAAATAAAGAAGCATGTCCAAACATATTTGTTAATTTATATTGACAGTTATAAATTACATTGAGAACATTGACCATAATCTCATTTCATTCACTCAACAAACATGTATATGAACGCATTAAGCAGCTTCATTTTTGAAGACTTGATTTTAAATACACTTCTCACATTCTTATTATGTTAACTAACTGTCTCTTTGATGAAGATTGAAACACATTTTTTGCTTCCCTAATATGTTTGGCCTTCAAATCCTGTCCAATCTTATTTCTTTATTAAGTCCTTGATATTTTATACAAGGCACTATTTGAGGTACATATATTCAATACAAGTAAAATTTCAGCTTTCCAAATGGAACTTTATGTTCACCTTTGAAGTCTCTTTATTGTCTGTCTTTTCCTCAGTTTCCCAGGTGCCGTGGTGTTAGAGAGTACCCTCAATATTTTCCCCGATATAGTAGGGGAAGATAGGCTATGGACAGCCGTCCGTCTCGAGAGACGATGGTGTAGCTTCTTAAGAGTCTATCTGCACCGCCGAGAATGGCTGTGCAGTCCGACTCGGGAGTGACACGGTATCTGTCTCCTCCCGTGTTGAATCGACATCTTGCGATGACGCTGGAGTGTCCTCTCCAGTGAAGCGAAGCTACAGAGCCTGGGCAGGGTGATATGGAGGGTCTGCTTTTGCCCATGCAGCAGACCCCCCCTCTCTTCGCAGCTGAAGGGTCCAAGGGAAAGACGGAGTCAATACAGCTTGGCTTCAGGTGCGCCGCAGGAGTTGCCGGTGTTGACTACAACGTCAAACCGCCTTAGGGACTCTGGCTCCGGATTTTCTGTCGGGGTTTACTCCCTTAGCCTGTCCCCTAAAGAGGTATGCCGCAAGGCAGCGGAGGTTTTTTGGAGTCAGAGTTTTCCTTCTCTGATGTGCCCTGACTGGAAGATCGAACCAGCAACACTTAGCTCGCAGGCCGACGCTCAATCCACTGAGCCAAACCAGCCAGGGTAGCTATGGACAATAAGTACAAAATAATTAGTGGTAGGTGCTGTGAATAAAAATAAAGCATGATTAGTAGATAATAATGAGCATATGCTATTTTATATAAGGTGGATCAAGGAATGTCTCTCTGGTATGATGACTTTTGAGTATTGCCTGGAGGAAATGAGTGTGTAATATCTGGGGCAAAGAGTATGAGTCCCAAGAATTGCCTAAGATGTTGATATGAAAACAAAATGTCAGAATATCAATTTCTATTACCTTTTTAATATTGAAAAGTAAGGGAAAAAACTATGTGAATATTTAGCATATGGATTGATGCTTTTGCTCTTCCTATGTCTTTATATGAGAGTATGTCCCAGTCACATACCATTTGTGAAATAACCTGGCATGAATGGGAGTTCCAAAGTGATGAGTTAGTAGGGAGGTCCTGATTTGTTGAGTTATTTTTAGTGTAAAGTAATGCATGAGCTTGCTTAACTGGGTAGTTGGATTTTGCTGGTGTGCTATGTAGCTTGTATTAAAACAACTTTCACAGAAATGAAAAAATAACTTTAAAAAGCTTTCTGCCGTGAGCTACAAATTGATAATCATACCAGTAAAAATCAGTGTTATGAAAAGTTCCTTTAGTGCTTCTTTATGTTTAGGTGATTTGGGAAAATAATGATTTAGCTATAATAAGATATATTAGGAACATAACAGAAAGGGAAATTAACTATTGATACAATGAAACAGAACCTGTTGGCATTACCTTTTATCTTTAATATAGTTCAAGTTTAATATTCTCTCAGAGTTCCTTGGGGTGATGGCACAATTGTCCCTTGCAGTCAATGCAGGCTCCTTGGCTGGCAGAGGCTGTGCTGTTCGCCACACGTGGCTTTCATTGTCTTCCTGGGCACTGACATCCAGCAAGCAAATAGGGGAAGAAAGGAAATGCGTGGAGGATTGTGCAGGCTGTTTTTGTGCTTCAAGCCTAAAATAGTGTACATCACTTCCACCAACCTGACGTTCCTAAAGTAAATCCCAGTTGGTTGAGATATACTATCCTATTTATACATTGCTAGATTTATTTTGTTAATATTTTAGTTTCTATATTCATAAGAGATTGATTCATAATTTTATTTTTTTAAGTATCTTTGCAAATTTTAGTATAAGGGATATGCTGCCCCAATAAAATATATGGGGAAATAATCTCTCTTTTCCTAGTCTCTGGAAGAATAAGTGTTAGATTTCTGTTACATCTTTCTTAAATGTTTATTAAAATTTACTTAAAACATCAGGGCTTAGAGATTCCTTGGTCAGAGATTTTTTGTTTTTTTTAAAATTAATATAGCTTCAATTTCTTTAAAACATATAGGATTATTCAGATTTTTAATCATATATTTCAGTTTTGCTAAGTGTGTTTTTCCCTTTGTTTTTTAAATTTCATCTACAATGTCATATTTACTGATATAACATTTTAAAATATATAATTGCTTTTAGGAATATCTGTAGGTTGTGTAATGTTCTGAATTCATGCATGATATTGAAACGTTTTTATATTTTTCATTATCATCTCACTACATTTCATTTTTGATCTTTTTACTCTGTTCCATGTCTTTTTAAAGTTTTTTTTTTTGTTTGTTTGTTTTTGGAATTTTCTATCATTTTTTTCTGTTTTTGCTGTAGTCTCTTTATTCCCCACTATCTTTTGGTTCTCTAATCCCTCTTTCTGCTCTGTTTAATCTGCTATTTACCTCACCTCTTGACTTGTTAACAGTACATATTTCTCAGTTGTAGAATAGTTATTTTAGGAATTCCAGTTCTATAAATGAAAATATCTTATCTATTTTTTAATATTGTTCCTCTAGTTTTGGAACATATTTATCCACCATATTTTAAAGTCATTGATAACTAATATCTGAATCACTCATGGGCCTTTTCCTTTTCTGGTTGTTTTCTTAGTGTCATCCATTGTCTTGTCTGATCATTTTGTATTAAAAGCTGTATGTACCTTGTGTTTTGAAAAATTGAAAGGTCTCTGTGGAATGTTAACATTGTCCAAAGAGAGTTCATTGTTTTTCTTTCTTAGGAAAGTAAAATGGGAGGTTGATCACCATTATCCAGTATTTCTCAAACTTTATGCATTAAAATGTTGGTATGTATGTGTAAGTCAAAATTAATTTTAGACTGTAATAAGGAATGAAAAGCATTTATTTGCACAAAAGGAGCTACACCCTGGGATACACACAGTCAGGCAGAAAATTCAGGTAGCATCCTCAGGCAAAGGAGAGGCTGCCTTTTTTTTTTTTTTTTTAAAGATTGTATTTATTTAGTTATTTTTAGAGAGAGGGAGAGGGAAGAAAAAGAGAGGGGGAGGTAAACATCAAAAAGAGTAACACACATCCTTGTATGTGCCCCACGCAGCGACAGCACCCGCAACCAAGGCCTGTGCTCTGAATCGCTTTGCTTTGTTTAAGGAGGCCCAACCCACCGAGCCATACCGGTCGGTCGGGGCAAGACAACCTTTTATAGCTAGAGTTCCCACTCAAGTTTCCAGTTAGTTCTGTCTTCTGTAAATCAGGTTTACAACTTGTGCGGCTCTGATAGATGGGGCGGTGCTTAGTCTTTTGGTACAAGGATGAAAGCAGGGTTTTCCTGCATTGATGTCACAAGTATATGTTTGTGATACAGTCTTTCCTATAAGTCAGCCAGACAACTGCTCGGCTAGCTGCCTGCTGAGCAGCCCAGCACCAAGAAATAGATAAGAGTCCCACTAGGTAACTATGCTATTCACTCAGCTTTCGTTTAATGCAGGTTCACTCAAAGTAGAGCATCAACATGTATTAATATCCTGCTTACACACTAACAATGTAAGAGAAATATGCACACACAGAGCAATCAATGGGGAATAACAAACCTGAGTCCCAGAGTCGCAGTCTGCAGGTCCAGGACACAGCATGGTGGGTAAGGAAGTTGTCAGCGTCTTGCAAGAAGGAACCTCCAGAGCCAGGTGGGCAGCAGGGCAGATGAAGTCATCAGTCCGGCAGGCAGAGCCTCTGGTGGCGGATGCCAAGGGAGATCAGCGTGGCTTGGGGCAGCACTCTGGTGCTGGAGCTCAGCTGTCTCAGCAGTGGCTTTGAGTCTGCCTCATTTGTACCTTGAAAGTAGTGTACAGTACTCCACCCTT
The DNA here is from genome assembly GCF_987537825.1 of Furipterus horrens. Lineage (NCBI taxonomy): Eukaryota > Metazoa > Chordata > Mammalia > Chiroptera > Furipteridae > Furipterus > Furipterus horrens. Next base: position 37,766,491 of record NW_028327174.1, read on the forward strand.
CTGGGTCTTTTGATAAATGTCTTGATACCCCCGCTGGCAAGTGTGAAATTTCCCCTGGAGCCTCTCTATGGGTGACCCTGCTCTGCAGACATTGCCATTCTGTTCACATGTGCAGGTATCTTAGGTGTATCTCCTTGCCAGATATATCTTCTCTGACCATGTGTGTAGAAACCTTAGGTGTGTCTTTTGCCAGATGTGTCTTCTCTGACCATGTGTGTAGATACCTTAGGTGTGTCTTTTGTCTGATGTGTCTGCTCTGACCATGTGTGTAGATATCATAGATGTGTCTCCTTGCCAGATATGTTTACTCTGACTTAAGTAGTTTCCCTCTTGAACCAAAGTGTCATGGCTGATTAACAGACATCTTGGCTGACATGAGTGACTCCACTTTGTTTTACATACTTTATGCTATCTTGGTGGGACCAATGCCATTTTATTGGTCCTGCTCTCCACAATTGACATAAACAATCAGTGCAGGAAGCCCAGAGTTCAGCCTGAGGTTCTTCCAGGTATACAGAGTGTGTGAGGAGCCCCTGCCACCAAATGGCCACTACACTGTTATTCATAAAATTGGGTCCTCCAGTGATCATGAGGAGTCTCTCTCAGAAGATAAATTCCTTCTCATGGTTCACATCAAATGAATCATTTTTCTTGGGGTCCACATATGTATTACTAGAGAAGTAAAAAAAAAAAAAAATTGAGATAGAGGTTGGTTGAAGTCATACAAGGCCTTCTGTCTCTTGATCCAGGGCCAGAATTGCCACGTGCCCCCAAGGGCTAACACCATTGCCTTATGTGATCTCACCTCTCAGCGTGGTTTTTCTTTTTCAGTTATTCTCTTTAATTTTTAACTTACACAGCCTTCCCTAATGCTTTGAAACAGAACTTTAAAAAAAAAAAAAAGCTTTTCACTCTTTACAGCTGCAGCATTGATGTTTCATAAACCACTCTATTATTCATGGATGCAAAAGTCAATGGTTTTATTATTTTGTAAACAACAGAACAAATCATTATTTAATTTTTTTTTCCAGGAAAAGCATAAACAAGAGTTGGAAGACATGAGGAAAGCTGGTCATGAAGCCCTCAGCATTATTGTGGATGAATATAAGGTAGAGGATTGAGAGGCTTTTAAACTTTGGTAAACTCGAGTAAAAAATGTTTACACAGGCATATGCAAACAAACAAAAATTGTAGAATTCTAGTGTAGTCTTATTTTGGTATAGAATGCCTTTCACTTGATAGTGTTCATTGAAAGCCTGCTTAGTAATGCTAGATGTTGCTCTGCATTTGAGACGTTATAGAATATTTGAGAATACAGGCTTGGCAGCTGAAGGTTCAAAAACAAAATATGATAGAATTAATTGCTGGATTATATTATGGTTCCACTTCTCATAGAAAAAGAAAGGTATGGTATAAACCTGAAAAATATTGTTATACCTTTATTCTTTTCTTAAATATTTTAACTAGATTTCAGAATATTTAAGTAATGACAGAAACTATCATAAATGTCAATATGAGTGGTACACAGTATTATTTTTTGATTCTATACCTGTGTAAGCTTAATCATTTAAAGCAAAATGAGTGTTTAATGACAATTATTTTTCCCCAAATTTTCATGTTAGATTTTTTTTCCCCACAAGAGGCATACATTCTTGTTGAGATAAAATTCAGTTTTCCCAGAAGTAACCACTGTTAGCTGTTTGATGTGTGTTTTTCTAGAAGTTTTTCTCTCTCTTTGTCTTACTCTCTTTCTCTGTGTATATATATCCACATCATGCTATGTCATTTTGATTTGTTTTTACATAAGTGTTTTTCTACTCAATCTGTTTTTTGTTTCTTACTGTATTTACTCAATATCACTTAGAGATATTGTAATGTCAGTTTATATACACTTTTATTTCTGTCATTGTATTCCATACTTGCTTTAATGCTACCACTATAGATACAAATTTAGGTTTGTTTTTGATTGTTCATTACTACACTAAATGTTTTTTAAAAATCCTTTTACCACATGTGGAAAATAGAAATATTTTGTGGATTTAACTTTATCCCTAGACATGATAGAAGTTAATGTCATTTCAGCTAGCTGATAATTTAATGTGAAAGATTCCTGTAACAAGTCATTTGGATAAAAGTAGAAAAATAAGTAAATCCAAAATTATTTTAAGTGAAGAGTTTTTCCTCTCTCCATAAAATAGTCTGGTAGATAGGTCTTGGGACGTGAAAGGTCATTTTTGCGACTTGGCCCAGTGTTGAAACTGCTGCAATTGTTGAGAAGGTCATTCAAAAAATGTCTGGTTTTTACAGCTGTGATTATTGGCTCTTTTTATAATGTTGTGAATTTTTAGTTCTGCTAATATAAACCAGCTTTAGTTATTGAATTGGGGAAAAAATATAGTATCTATTTTGAACCATCTTTTTTCCCCTAAGGCTAATGGTGGGTAGAATTAAAATACTGGAGTTTACATAATTCTCTTGGAGTAAATGAAGTATTCTTGGATGAATTTATATTTTACTTTTTATTTATAAATTTTAAATTAAATGTTTTGAAAGTATTTACATTGTGTATATTCACATGTATTTCTGAACAGTTCAGTATTTAATATATTAAATCCTTTTTTGGTTCTAGCTTTATAAGCTTTCCTTTGCTGAAAACATGTTTATTGTGTATTCCTTTCAACACTGCCAACTAGTGTGGTTAAAGTCATATGTGAAAACTTTGTAAATATCTTTTGCAATTGTATTCTGAAGAAATTTGGTTGTGAGCTACTTATTTTACCTCCTTTTTGTCTAGTGTCATTGTTTGTCACTAATTTAAAAAACGAGGGTTTAAGTATCAGGCATTAGGTCCTATGAATTGCTAAAAAGGATTAGAAATCGAATCAGATGCCATACAAACTTATGTTTTATTTGTCATGTACTCACAGTCAGTTAACATGAAAACACATAAATTTTTCTATAGTAGAGAACTTTGCTGTAAATACATTTTATATAGCTTTAAATGTTGATTTAATGATGAGCTTCACATTTGGTACAATAATATTACAATACTCTCAGGAGGAATAACATACAATATGTTCATTATCATATGAAATTTTATAATCTGGGTGATCTACAGACACACTGAGCATCAACTTCATAGTAGTATGGAAGTCAGGTAGGAAAAATAAGCAATATTTTCCCAGTAGATTAGAGGTCTCTAATTTAAGTGTTAATTTATGTCTCATTATGGAATAAGAAAAAAAAGTTTTTTCTTTTTTAATTCTAAATTCAAGCATGAGAAGTTCACATGGTTATTATTTTATTATGCTTCTCTTTTTTTAAGAGCAACTTTTTATTACTATCTTTTAAAGTTTTATTTTGTTAAAATATATAAACATTTTGACAGATGATTCATTAATCACTGGGTAACTCAAGAATAAAATAACATACACCTTCTAAAAAACTTTGCTATGAGAATAGCAATAGTATGGATATTCTCTTTGCATTTTATTCCTTAATTCAAGAAATATTATCAACATCATTTTTATGCCAGACTATTGTAGATACAGCACTGAACAAAATAGACAAGTCCTTGGGTCTAATGGGATATATATTCCATGCACACATACTAGTGTATATGGATATACCAGAAGCATGCATGCATGTACAGGAAGTAAGAAACCTAAAACTGTATCTTCCCAGATGCTTCCGTTTTCAGGGCTTTACACTTTTACCTCTCCTCTCTGTGTAGGTATTTACTCAGCTATGCAACTGGCCTAGAGAAATCTGTCATCCTCCTACCACCATTGTTGGCTTCTAGGGATCTGACATATCCTGGACTAGATATGATGAATCATTTTATCCCCTCCAAGTTGACCTGAAACATTATTGAGGAGTTTGAAAAAACATTTCATTAGAAATGATAGTAAAACATACCAACTAAGGTAAAACAAAAATACAAAGATCTATTATTTTTGCATTAACATCTGCTTCCAGAAATATGAAGTAGACATTTTTTTCTCCTATTCTTCCTACTACATACAACTAAAAAATAAACCCTGAGCATTAATGTATGAAACAGACATAAGATCTCGACAGTTTGTCTAAAAAATATCAGACTGGCTCGTGATCTTGGAATCCAAGTAACTACGTGATGCTGGGTTCCCTATTTTTTGTTTGTTTGTTTGTCTGTCTTGTTTGTTTTTTGCTTCATTTGCTCCAGACTAGGTGCTGGAGAAGTGAAAAACCCAACACACCAAATGGGCACAGACAACAGGCCCCAAGGAAAGCCTGTTTTCTCTACCCAAAAGACAGGAAAAGCCTCCATCTCTTTTATTACCTATTCTAATCCTGCAAACATCATAGCATAAACTGCTGCCCCACCCCTAGCCAAGCAACAAGGGCTAATTAGGGAACCTAGACTTCCGCCCTCACCAGACCATGATGAGGTGTACCTTCCTTTCCCCCAATGGGGCAGTGTCAACAAAGGCTGACTGGGAAACCAGAGCTTTCAGTCCCGCTGGGCAGTAAGGTAAGTTCCTTCCCCTTGAGTGTCAGGGTAGGCCATGTAGGAAACCTAACTTCCACCCCACCCGGATGGCATTGAGACCCTTTTCCCTTTCCCCATTGGTTAGGTATGAAGGGATATTTAATGGAGAGTCAGGACTTTAATCACTGCTCAGTAGTAATAAGGTCACCCTCCCCCACAGTGTCAGTGGAGGCCATTTGGGGAACAATAAGGCAGTGCCCGTATTCCTCCTAGCCAGAGTGCTGTCAGTGAAGTTCTAATGAGACCCTTGAACTCCCAACCATGTCCAGCAATAGTGAGGAGATCTTTGTTCCCCTTGCCCTGAGTGTCAGTAGAGAATGAGTCAGGAACCTGGACTTCTACTATATCTGGCCACTGTCCTCTTTCCCTACTGGTATAGTATCATATTGAGGAAATCTGCCAAAATGCAATTTTAAATACCCAGGTTTCAATTGAAAATTACTACCCTTACCAAGAACCAAGAAAATCTCATCTTGGGTGAAAAAAGGCAATGAGCAGAAGCCAACACTGAGTTGGGTGGACCTTATCTAATCATTAGAAGGTCTTAATAGAACAAAGACTGACTTACTCTAAGCAAGGTGTTCTGCTAGCAGATAGCCTTTAGACTTTTCTTTGGATCTTCTGTCTGCCAACTCACCCTTCCAATACTGAATTTACCAACCTCCATATTGTGTGAGCCAGTCCTTAAAATATCTATCTATCTATCTATCTATCTATCTATCTATCTATCTATCTATCTATCTATCATCTATCCATCCATCCATTCATCCATCCATCCATCCATCCATCTTATTGGTTCTATTTTTTAAAGACACTGACTATACACATATCAACTTCTGAAAATTAAAGACAAAGAGAAAAATCTTGAAAGTAGCCAGAGAAAAATGATATTTTACTTGGAAGAGATAAACAGTTTTAATGACATGGAAGCAGCCCTGGCCAGGTTGTTCAGTTGTTAGAGTGTCATCTCTATATGTCAAGGTTGCAAGGTTCGATCCCCAGTCAGGGTATGTACAAGAACCAACCAGTGAATACATAAATAAATGGAACAACAAATTGATGTTCCTCTCTCTTTCTCCTCCTTCCTCTCTCTTTCTAAAATCATTTTTTTTTTAAAGAATGATATTGGACATTTAATCAGATACCATAGAAGGCAAAAGGAAATGGAACAAATGCTGAATGAAAACAGCCACTAACCCTGATTTCTGTATCTAGAATAAAGGGAGAAAAGCAGTATATTCTCAGATGAAGGAAAACTAAGAAAATTTGTCATGCAAACCTACCCTAAAAAATGGATAAGGAAGTTATTCACAAAAGGAATGATAAAGGAAAGAATTTTAGAACATCAGGGAAAAACAGAACAAAAATATGGCTATGCAATAGACTCTCTCTTTTTAAGTATCTAAATTATGTGCACTGTTAAGTGAAACATAGCATTGCCTGATGTGGTTCTTGATGTATGTGAAGGAAAAATTTTTAAAAATTATATTGTAAACAAAAGTGAATAAAGGACATAATGCAGGGAGCGGAGAGTAAGGCTTCAACATTTAACTTGAACAGGTGAAAGCCAACACCAATGATGGTGTGATTTATTACTATTATTACTTTTTATTATTCTGAATTCATTTACTACTTCTACATTTCATCTCATGATAAGGCTTAGGAATTTCTTTATGAAACAATTTGATTGCAGGACATTAAACTATTAAAATCATTTGGAGCTAGTTTGCATTTGTACGTATTTCAGAAACTATAATCAGTCTAAAATGTAATACAGAGGCTTTTATTCATTTGTCACTGTGATTCGCAAGAACCTGAAGTAATAATCTAATATCAATTACTCCAGAGGGAAGTGTATTAGGCATATATTTTGATTTAGAGTAGTCTGATGATACTATTGTAGCTTAATATTTTACAATTTTTGAATACCCTTATTGAGATATAATTCACATACTATAAATTTCACCTATTTAATGCAGCAGTTTTTAGTACATACACATAATTGTATAACCATCATCACAGTCTAAGTTTAGAGCGTTTTCATCTTTAGAATTTTAGATGCGGCTTTGTTTCAGCAAATTATCATGGATTCAAATATTAGTTTAAACCATATTAATCTCAATGCCATTCTAATTTTTTTCATTGGCGATCAGATTTTTTTAAAGTATATTTTATTGATTATATTGTTACATTAGTCCCAATTTTTTCTTCCTTTTGCTCCCCTCTGCCAAGTACCCCCCTTCCCTCCAACAGTCCACCCCCCCCCCTTAGTTTATGTCCCTGGGTCATGCATATAAGTTCTTTGGCTTCACCCTTTCCTATATTATTCTTAACTTCCCCCTGTCTATTTTGTACCAAACAATTATGCTTATTAATCCCTGCACCAGTTCCCCACTTCTCCACCTTCCCCCTCCTAGCTGATAACCCTCCAAATGATCCCCATACCTATGATTCTGTCCCTATTCTGATTTGCTTAGTTGGATTTTGTTTTTATTTTTTTGATTCAGTTGTTAATAGTTGTGAGTTTGTTGTCGTTTTAATGTTTATAATTTTGATCTTTTTCTTAAGTAAGTCCCTTTGACGTTTCATATAATAATGGCTTGGTGATGATGAACTCCTTTAGCTTCACCTTGTCTGGGAAGCACTTCATCTGCCTTTCCTTTCTAAATGATAGCTTTGCTGGATAGAGTAATCTTGGTTGTAAGTCCTTGCTTTTCATCATCTTGAATACTGCTTGCCAGTCCCTTCTTGCCTGCAAAGTTCCTTTTGAGAAATCAGCTGATAGTCTTATAGGTCCCCCTTTGTAGGTAACTCTCTGCTTTTTACTTGCTGCTTTTAAGATTCTCTCTTTATCTTGAATCTTTGGCATTTTAATTACGGTGTCTTGGTATGGTACTTTCGGGAATAGCTTGTTTGGGACTCTCTGTGCTTCCTGGACTTGTATGTGTATTTCCTTCACCAAATTTGGAGAGTTTTTCTTCATTATTTTCTCACATAAGTTTTCAGTTTCTTGCTCTACCTCTTCTCCTTCTGGCACCCCTATGGTTTGGATGTTGGCATGTTTAAAGTTGTCCCAGAGGTTCCTAAGCTTCTCCTCATTTTTTCAAGTTTTGTTTCCTCATTCTGTACTGGCTGACTATATTTTTTCTTCCTTATGTTCCAAATCATTGATTTGAACCCTGGTTTTCATCCCTTCACCATTGGTTTTGTGTGGATTTTTCTTCGTTTTATTTAGCATAGCCTTTACTTCTTCCCTTATACATTTGCCATACTTAAGTATATCTGTCAAGCCTGTGAGCATCTTTATCACCAGTGTTTTGAACTCTGCATCTGTTAGGTTGGCTATCTCCTTGTTTGTTAGGTTAGCTATCTCCTCGTTGCTTAGTTCTCCCACTGGAACTTTGATCCATTTGCCCTTTTGGGCCATACTTCTCTGTCTCCTCATTCTTACAGGCTCCTGTGTGTGTTTGCCTCCGCATCCCAGGTAGAGCTGTCGCTCCTGTTATGTTGTAAGGGGCAGAGCCTTAGGGATTCATCAGTACAGGGCAACCCATTTCACTACGTTGTGGTGCTGTTTGTGAGGGAGGGGTCTGAGAGGGGACAATACTGCTTGCTCATCACTCACCTCTTTTCTAGACACTTCTCCTACCTCTGTATGGGACTGGCCTCTCTCTAGCTGTTACCCTGATCATTGTTCCCAGGGTGGGTGGGTCTGCGGATGTTCTAGGACCATGGGGGCCCTTTAAACAAGCGGACTCTGCTGAGAGATGGGCAGTTTCTTCCTTCGCCCCAACACCCATTGGTTTGCACAGTCAGGAGCAATGAGGCTTTATTGTCCCTGGTGCTGAGACCAAGAGCTCGCGGTCTGGTCTGATGCTGGGAGCGCTCCCCAGGTGTCTCTCCTGACTTTTTAAACGGTGTGACTGCACTTTCCGCTGGCCTGCTGCCGCTGTCACTACTGCCACAACCACACCATGTCTTCTCTGCCCCGACTTCGCCCCTCCTACCTATTTGGATGAGTATTTCTTCTTTATATCTTTGTTTGTTGGACTTTCTTGCAGCTTGATTTTCTGGAACTTCTGGTTGTCTCTAGTTTTGAGGTAGTTGTATTTCTTCTTAGTTGTGGAGGGAAATGAAGCACATCTTTCTAGGTCTCCATCTTGGCTGGAAGTTGTAATCGGATTTTTAAAAACATCCTATGGTTCTAGTATATTTTGGTTACCATATGTTGTGTACCTAATACATTTCAAATGAAATATTACTTTTAAAGCTCCCAAATAATGTGATTAGCAGTTTTTGATTTAAAAATAGAAATGAACTATGTTGTGATTAAAACATTTCACAAAGAACTGAAAATTCTATTCACCCCGAATTAGTCCCATATTGAAGGGATAAGCCAACTTCATCAAACTGGAATTTACTACTTTTAATAATTCTTTATTCATACTTCTTCAAGTCATCTACTGCAGGAACTTAAAAAAATCTGCAACCTAATTTATATTTGAACAACCTGAAATGCCAAAGTAATATTTGTACTATTACTATGTATTCATTCTTTTTCTACATTTGATAAAGATATATACAAAATATATCTTTATTCTATGAAGTACTTTTATCAGTAGAGATGATTGATTATGTTGAAGTCAGACAGACCTGGATCAAGTAAGTATTTGTGACCTTGGGCCATTTCTTATATATGAATTTCAGTTTCTTTATATGTACATTAGAGAATAAACCATAGAACCTATTCATAGAAGTCTTATGAGGATCCATGAAACAACAAATATTGCAAGGCTAAGAATAATGCTGTTAATAAATATTAGCTGTTACTGTTTTTATACTTAACATAACAATTTTCTAGCATAGCAATTCCAATGCTTGTCATTGTCTTACAGATGATTATTAATTTTTTACTTCTCAAAATCATACAATGTGAATTCTTATTTCACTTAAGTGAAAGAGATTGTGGCCCTGCCCTTCCTAGTCCTGGTCTCCTCTTAAACAGCCAGCATTCTTTTGTTCTTTGAGAATATTAATAGCTTGCTCCAGATTGATGAAAAGGACATATGAAATTCTGTTGAAGTAAAGAACAGAGCTAAAACTAACCTAATGCACTACGTATGCCAACTTTTCCCATAACATTTATTTAATTTCATTTATTTTTCTTTCATGTCATGATTTAAAAAAATGATTATCCTGATAATTAGCAACAGTAAAATAAATGTAGATCTTGGAAGGCTTTCCATAGGAGCATGCCACATCTAAAATTGTTTACTCCAAGTAACATAAGAATTTTCCTTTACTTGTTTTAATTGGGCTTTTTTAAGTTAAAAATGTCATTCTCCAGTATATACACTGGCTCAGACTTCACAGTTCTTTATGTCTGTAGTTTGCTCTATCAAAGATTACTATCCATGATGTGAGTTATTATTTTTTTAAATATAATGACTAGTTGGATTAGTATGATGCTTGTTTGTTTAAGATTCCCTCAACAGTTGTCATGGATAAGGGAATCCTTATCCTTTGGTTCTCACCTTTTACAGTATATACAGAATTACTTGTGTTATTTTTAAACATTGCATATGCCAAGGCAGAGATCTCTGAAAATTCTATATCAGTTAATGTAGGAACAATCTAACTGGTTGTATTTTCCTTAAAGTTCTAAAAGTCATTCTGTTACTTCTAAGGGGGTTGTTCATTATTGTCATTTCCTTTCATATTTATTTCTGTGAATATATTCTATCTATTTCATCCTGTTGCCATATTTCTCCATTTGTATCATCTAGTGTCATACATATCAAGGTTGTATGTGTGTGCGTGTAGGTGGGTGCATGCACATGTGTGCGGTTTTGCCATGAAGACACTGAGAAGTTTTTTATGCAAGGAAAATAAGAGATAACTCCAGCGGAACCTAAATAACTATAGGATAGACTGTTTTTTTGCTTTTGAAAATTAAAAAAGAAAATCAAAAGTTTTTACTATAAGAAAATAAGATTTCATCCTGCATTAATATTTTTTAAATAACTTATTGCATTCCTTAATATGGGATAAGTGATCACAATAAGAAAATGTTTCTTTGAAGTAGAGGATTGGTAAATTAGCACAGTGACTATTAAAGAAAGTCATACGTGGAAATATACAGGCATATTTGCTAAAATAGATTTAATATATAATATATAAAGTAGATATACTATATATTGCTTCTTGTTTTTCTTCTTAGAATTATGTCTGTACACAACTATTGGATTAATATAGTGTATAAAACTGCTTGAGGTAAAGCCATTTTAGGTGCTGATACATTCTTAAAGGACTTTCTTTTTTATCCTAATAATTCTGGGGAAGAATTTTCCAAAGGAAGTACTAGTTGACTCAGTATGTTAAAGTTCAAAGCTGGAACTTTTGCTAACGTGCTATCATAGTGAGTGGCAAGTGCTCAAGAAATTAAGTTCAACAGTTGTTTTTATTTTATCTTTCTTTGAGCCAAGTTCACTAAAAAGTACAATTTGACACAAATAAGATATGAACACATATTTTTGTTAATTAATCAAAATATGTGTTTATATCTGTATACAGACTCATTTTGTTCAAGGCAATGATAACAGGCTTCTCTCCTTTCCTTTTTTTTTTTTTAAATGTGGTGTTTGCTTTAAGGAAGATATGTTAGAAAACGAGCTTTCCCCCTTTGAAATTCTTCTATACAAAGTCTTTATTTTTAATTTACATTTGCAAATTATCCTCTTGGTTCTGGCTCAACTTGTTTATTTTTTAAATTAAGTTACACTCTGTTGCTTTTTTTTGTTGTTGTTATTTTTAATTAAGTTTATTAAGGTGACATGGGTAAATATAGTTCCAAGTGTACATTTCTATGATACATGCCCTGTATATTGCATTATGTGCCTACCACTCAAAGTCAAATCATATTTCATTGACATACATTTGGTCCCCTTTACCCCCCTTTCATCTGAAAACCACCATACTGTTGTCTGTCTGTGAGTTTCAGTTTTATGTCCCACATATGAGTGAGATCATATTGTTCTTATCTTTTTCTGACTGACTTATTTCACTCAGTATGATATTCTCAAGGTCCATCCATGTTATCGCAAATGGCAATATTTTATCCTTTCTTATGGCTGAGTAGTAATTTCTTTGTATATATCATATGTATCACACTTTCTTTATCTAATCATCTATGAAGGATGCTTTGGTTGCTTTTTTGTCTTGGACACCATGAAGAATGCTGCAGTGAACATAGGGGTGCGTATATCTCTGTGAATAAATGGTTTCAACTTTTTTAGGTAGACCCGGAAGAAGGGTTGCTGGGTCATATTGCAGGTTTATCCTTAATTTTTTGAGGAACCTCCATACTGTTTTTCATAGTGGTTGCACCAAATTACATGCCTGCTAGCAGTGAATGAGGGTTCATTTTTCTCCACGTCCACTCCAACACTTGTTATTATTTGTCTTGTTGATAATAGCCATTGTAATAGGTGTGAAGTGGTGTGTTATTGTAGTTTTAATTTGCATTTCTCTAATAGCTAGTGAATTTGAGCATCTTTTCATATATATATATATGTATCTGTTGGCCATTTGTATGTCTTCTTGGGAGAAGTGTCTGTTGCAGACCTCTACCCATTTCTTAACTGCATTGTTTGTTGTTGAGTTGTATGACTTCTTTATATATTTCAGATACTAACCCCTTCTCAAAGCTGTTGTTGGCAAATATCTCCTCCCATTCAGTTGGCTGCCTTTTGGTTGTCTGTTTTGTTTGCTCTGCAGGGCTTTTTAGTTTGATATAATTCTATTCATTTATTTTTGCCTACTTCTCCTGCCTTTGGGGTCAAATTTTAAAATCTTCTCTAAGACCGAGGTCCATAAGTTGTTGTTGTTTAACTTAAGGGATTTAGACATTTTTTAAATCGTAAGAGAAGTATTAAAACATTATTGAATTTTGATATTTGACAGATTAACAAAAATAGTGATTAGAAAAATAGCCTGAAAAAGACAAGAAAGAAAATGCAGTTCAGTTCAATATTTATATGCAAACACCAAGTAATTTATAATTATAATGATTTAAGGTGTATACTCTCTTCTCAAGCTTTCTTTTCTCACCCTTTGTGTGCATGCTTTTGACCAATTGGAGTATATTTACAAAAGTCATCCTTTTGTACAGATATCTACACATTTCAACATATCTGCACTAAAGTAGACATACACACCAGTATTCCTTTTATATTCTTTGTTTCTGAAGCTTGATTGAATTGACGATCTTTAATTCTGTGTATTCAAACCTAGATGCCAAAATCCAATGAGTGCTAGTCATATGAATAGTGCTTATAAATACTTGACTGTTTCAATGAGAAAGCAAGAAATAGGCAGATTTTCTTCTAAAGTCTTAGAACATTTTATGAAGAGAATTTTTGATATAAATATTTTCTTTCCGTGTCGAGTATCAGAAAATCAAATCAGTTCCACTAGAGTCTTAGGCATACAAATTTTCTGCTACTTATGGTGAAAATGATGCAAAATTGGTACATAATCTTAAATTGTCCTGAAATTATCTTGATTAAAGTTATTGATATATTCACTTCCCATGTTATCCAACATTGATTTTATTGAGTGTGAGAATCCTCTGTGCATTTTCTGTAAAGGTTAAGTATATCTTAAATACCTTTGGTAAGGATTACTTTGAACTTTACCAATGTACCATATGCTAAATGCCAGCTTGGAGTATCAAATGCCTGCTGTATTGCATTTCTCAAAAGCACCCACTTGCTAGTGTTTTATTTGAACTCTTGAGTTGTTTGTACTATTTCATAAAGGAGAATATATTTCATTTAGGAAACTGATTTTTCCCAGGGTGTAGAATTACTTGTATTGTATAAAGCTCCACTCCAAGGAGGGGAAACAACATTGTTTTCTCTTCTTTTGATATTTTCTCTTGATTAGAGATTGCTAACTTTTTGTGTGAAGAGGGGAGTCGTGAAAGTTAAGATATGTGAGACCTGTCATATATCTTTTTGTTTGAGTTCCAATATTTAGTCTAAAAGTATGAAACAAATTTATAGTTTTAGTTATTCGATTGAACAAGGATTCTCATAAATTCCAGCTTTTATCGTGTGATCAGATTTTTCCTGGACAAATAAAGATGTTTGCTGTTGCCAACAGAGTTTGGCCTAACACCATGCTAGATACTAGTGATTGGTTTGGAAATAACAACTTGGCTTGTCCATTCTTATCCCTCCCACCAAACTTAACCTCAGCAGAAGATTGAGAAAGGTTTGGTAGTTGAGAATAGTTCTTATGTGCTCTGAGTTTCCTGGGCATAGCCAGAATTTTGCATGCAAGGCTATTCTTGTGGTTTTTCTAGCCGGGCCAAAACCAAAAGGCATTGGAAACCTTGCAAGAATACTTGTTCTAATATAGATTTAAGACTTGCCTTTATATTGTGACTGGATCATCAGGCTGATTGTTAAAGGAATGAAGCGGAAGTCTTTATTCTGTATTGAGGATATAAAATTTTAATTTCTGCTTCAGAACAGACGTTGAAAAGTAACTTCAATGATAAAAAAAAAAGTTAAATGATTAGGGTTTATTTGGTTAGTAGTTTCTTAAGACATGTAAGACCTGCCTTTCTCTTATTATTTTTGCCTTACTTGTGAAATGCTCTTTAAATGTTATGGGATCTTTTTTTTGAATCATCATCCAAGGGCATTTTTAAATTGTTTTTAGAGAGACAGGAAGAGAGAGAAACTTTAATTCAAGAGGGAAACATTGATTGGTTGCCTCCCATATGCCCCCGAACTGGGGATTGTACATGGCCAGACTGGGGATTAAACCCGTGACCTGGGTGTTTGCCCTGACTGGGAATCATACCACACCCTTACAGTTACCAGACGATGTTCCAGTCAACTGAGCCACACCAGCCAGGGCTATGGGTACATTTTTATATCACATCAGGTTAATACTGTGACTAATGTTGATCAAATTAGAAATTTTATGAATAGCAGTCCTGTCCACCTAGACATCATTATTAATTATGACAGATTTCTTCTTATTATCTAAAAATTCAGGCTATTCTATGATAGGTGTCCTTCCTTCATAATAAGAATGTCTCTTTATGTCATCCTGAACAAGGCTTGACCTGTTCTGATGGGGTTAAATGTTTTTCCACATTTTCCTTTGTCTAAGCTTACTCAACAGGTTTGTACCTCTGGTAATAATGTCAGAAGAGTGATTACATAGTAGCATCTGTAAAGAATATCATTTTTGTAACTATTCCAGTTAATATAATAGATCAGTTACATGGATCTTAATCTTTCATTATTCCAATAAACTGAATTGTCATCAAGGTCTATCTGGATTAAGGCATTTTCATTTTTAGATATTGCCTGAAAAGCATTTGATAATTTGACTTTAGAAAAAGCTGGAGTGTGTGTTATAGATTTATTTTTATTCATTTTTTATTGGCCACCAATATTCCAGTCGTGAAAGTATGCATACTATAGTTTTAAAGGCAGAAACGATAAACTAATGAAAATATCCTTACATTTATTTAATTTTCTAACTCCAAATTGCAGATATGTATATAAAAAACTACTTTTAAGTTTTTAATTTTTTTGCCTGGTTGAAAGGAAATAAGAGAGGAATGTTTATACTTTTCTCTTAACAATAAAACAGACTTTGAGGAAGGAAAGCAGAGATGTAAGAACCAGTGACATTTGGGAGAATAACATGTTAAGATGTCTGTCACATTTCTAATTAATGTACAACCCAATATCAAAATAGAAGGCTGGTTTTGATATTAGCCTTAAATTCTAGTTAATCAGCTTTGGGGAAACTTGATATATCAGAATATAAGTTTTATACCAAGAAAAAGTATTAGAGAATAGAATGATTTTCCCTAAATTTTCAAAATACCTTATTTTTTGACAAGATAACATGTATGCACTACATAATTAAAAAGACATATAAGTATGCATTTAAAAAATTAAATTTTACTCCTATTTCTCTCTGGGTATTAGTCCCTTTTAACTCCCCCAGCTTTATCTTTTCTAGAAGTGAGGTAAGTTACTTAAAATACTCATATCTGTAATTTGCAATAAACTGACTTTCAAATTGCTTTATAGCAATAAGAAAGGAATTCTATTGGAGGAATAATCCATATACAGTATGATTTAGTCCATGTAGTCAAAAGCACAAAGTTCAAAGGTCATCCTATTTTGATTTTAGCAGGATATTCATGTAGTCAAACTTTTTTGGTAATCAACCCATTGTAACAACCTAATGTGGGCTGATATCCAGCCAGAAGCACCACTTTGTGCCATCTTATAATGGTGAAGTACTTTCATACCAGTTAGTATATTAATAATTCCTCTGAGCTACTTTGATGACTTTATCTCTTCTGCTGGGGCTTTTCTCTAACCCCACATAGTCAAACTCAAGCTATCACTGCAAGTGGCCTCTGGCACCTGCTCTAGTCTAGAGGATGGCACTTCTAATTGGTGCCCAATCCAATGGATTTTAAATATTTTATATATTGCCCTGAATGTTATAACTTCGGTAATACATTGTTAACTTTTATCTGGAAAAGAACCCAGTTGAAATATCTTACCCTGTCATATAAGTTCACAATGTTATTCTCTTTATGATCAAAAAAAGATAAAGGAAAATTTAATATTTGTCAGTGTGTCTTTTAATAAACTTGGTCTAAATGAAACTTCTTTCTTCTTAATGTTAATGTCTTTACAGTATGAAAAAAATTCTAATCTTTGAGAACTCTATTTGATGAAAGGCTCTTGATTAAGTTGGAGGAAAATTTTTCATTTTAATGGTCTTAAATCTAGTAATTTAAAAAATAATGTTGATCTTTACTTAAGTCCACAGAGCATGAGTTTCATTTATCATGAAAAAGTGAGGAATTTAGTTCTCAAAAGTCAGCAAATGGTTAGAATAATCCCAGTTTTTAATATTATTGATATAAAAACTAAATTAACTTATAATTTTATAGAATTCCTTTATTCCTTCATCAGTGGCAGAGAAGAAACTCTTTTGTTCTTCCCATTCATTAGATAAGGAATGTAACATACAGAGGGACAATGCCTTGATCAAACGCATACAAGGAGTTTTAAATAAAAGCCAGGTCACTCAAAGCTTGATGCAGGGCTCTGTTCAACAAATTGTACTGCTCCCTTGGAATGTTAATGCCTGTGTGTGTGGGCCAAATATTTCTGACATCCTGATGGATTCCTTTCTTTCCATGATCTCTGATATTCAGAAAATGAGATACATGGGTCTTTAGTGTTCAAAAACCAGGTGTTTCATTGAACCCTGTGAAAGATTCTGAAGAGACTGTTTTAGTTACAGTTCTCTCTCTCTTTCGGTCTGTCTCTCTCTGAAACTACAGCTCTCAAGTCACAAGGAACAATATTGTGGCATCTGAGGGAGAGGCATATCCACATGGCAGCTTTTCAGAAGTTTAAAGTATCTGGAAGGCAGACATGCAGAATCTGTGCTGTACTTAATTTTAGAAACTTCTTAATTTTAATGTGTTGTCCATGGCACAAAAGAAATTTTCACTGGGAGACTTTTGTGGTGTTTGAGGTAACAACTCTTATGTTACTAGAATCCCTTAACAACAAGGCCAACAGGAATGATTCCTTCAGTTTTGAAAATTTTCTTTGGCTTTCAGAGCCTCCAAAACACTTTATAGCATGGCTAAACCAGATTGAATTTCCATGTTTAGATCTACACCCATAATTTAACATTTTTCGTTTTGAATTGTATAGTACCTCTGCACTGTAATTCAAATACTCACAAAAACCTGAGGATTACTGCGATTCCAATTGCTTGAGATCTGTAACAGGATAAATTTTCGGCAACCTCAACATGACCTTGTTACTTCCCCTCCTTTTTTAAATTAGGAAAAGAAGGGAGAAATCTTTTTTGAATCTATTTTTCCATAATTTTAGGTCACAATGTCTTTGTTGCTTTCTAAAAAGAAATCTGGCCAAATCCATCACTATCACTCCTCAAATACCAGGAATTTGCTCTTGACAAACATGCACCTTCATTCCCCTCAAGGGCTGAATTTACAGGATCTGAATGTTGATGAATTTTTGCCAGCCTCAGTAACAGGAGACCAGGAACCTGAACTTGAATTTGGAACCAATTTTGAGTAAACGAAAGCTGTAAGTCCCGATTGAAGTTTTTCCCCTAGAGAATTATACTCCCTAGTCTTTTTGTACTATACTTTATTATTTGTATTTATTTGTTTATTTACATATTTATTTAAATTGAATTTATTGGAGTGGCATTGGTTAATAAAATTATATAAATTTCAGGTGTGCAATTCTATAATACATTGTCTGTATGCTGTATTGTGTGTTCGCCACCCCAAGTCCAGTATTCTTCTGTCATCATATATCCCTCCATAACCTCTTCTACCTCCCTCAACCCATCTTTCCCTGTGGTAATCCGATAATCACCATGCTGTTGTCTGTGTCTATAAAGTTTTTTGTTTTTTTTAAATAAATCCCTTCATCTTTTTTCACCCAGCCCTGCAACCCCCTCTCTCCTCTGATATCTGTCAGTATGTTTTCTATGAGATGCATGTGAAAAAAAGAAACTAGACCACCTTCTTATACCATACACAAGAATAACTTCAAAGTGGATTAAAGACTTTTACACTATACTTTTAAATCATTTCTCAATGATAGATTTTTAATTACATTACTTCTTTTTGTGTCCCAACAAAGTTTTCTAAAATGTCTAAATATGATTTTTAGAGATGGTCTATTATTTCTTTTTAACACAACCACATCTCTACCTAATTTGGATTACTACCCCTCTGATAAATCAGTTTGGATATTTGTATGATATATCAATCTATCAGTTTCTCCTCCCAAACTACAAGTCAACAAAGCTATAGATTGATGTTTTAGACCTCCAGATTGGCAAAAATATATTTTTCACTAGCCAAAAGTCATTGAATGATAAGACAAGTTGGAAACCAAGATCAACATTCAGATCCAAATCTACTTAGCTACCATTTGGACATTGTTTCTTCATTTTCATAGTCTATTTGCAATAAAATGGACAGTATAATAATGTAGAAGAACTGCATGCTAATAGACAGTGTCCAAATGAAGTTCATGTTAAGTATTACTTGCCCAGTATACTTATAGTATGTGTAGGGTACTTTTCTATGAGAAAATAAAAAACACAGAGTTATTTCTTACTACAATTAACTCCTTTATTATTACCAGAGAGGATAATTACATTACTCTTAATTTTACTCAATTAAAAAAATGTTGATAATTTGTCCCAAGAAGACATATTAGCTCTGAGGGAAATGAAATACCCTCATAGCTAATGAAATACCGCAATGAAATACCACCTCACACTGGTTAAAATGGCTATTATCAATAAGACAAGAAATAAGTGTTGGAGAGGATGTAGGGGAAAAGGAACACTTACACAGTTTTGATGGGTATGTAAACTGGTACAACCACTGTGGAAAACAGCATGGATGCTTCTCAAAAATTAAGAATAGACTCAGCAAATCCATATTTGGGGGGCATCTACCCCCCAAATTTGAAACATTTACTTGTAAAGATATATGTACCCCTATGTTCATTGCATCATTATTCACAGTGGCCAAGATATAGAAACCACCGAAGTGCCCTTGATGGATGACTGAATAAAGAAGATGTGGCACACAGATGCAATGGAGTGCTACTCAGCCATAAGAAAGAATGGAATACTGACATTTGTGACAACATGGTTGGAGCTTGAGAGTATTATGCTAAGCAAAATAAGTCAGATGGGAAATGACAAGAACCATAAAATTTTACTCATGTATGGAGTATAAAACAGAGAGCTACAATTGAATAAAGAAAACAAACTGATAGACACAAATAACAGTAGGGTGGTTATCACGGGAAAGAGAAATAGGAGGAGGATGAAGAGGGTAAAAAGGGTCAGCTATATGGTGACGGAAGGAGAATGGACTTTGGGAGGTGAGCACATAATGCAGTGTATGGATGATATAGCATCGTACACTTGAAACTCATATTGTGTTTTTAACCAATATCACCCAATGAATTTTTATAAATGTTCATGCATGGTACATTAATTACAAGTTTATAACTTATACATATATATGTAACGCACAAAAATCACTGTTACATATTTTCATTCTCACAAATTTGTCCATTGATGGAGAAAGCTTTGATAGCATTTGAATACTCTTGCTACTTTGCAGCACTGTTTTAAGATGATAAAAAATATCAGATTATAGAAACTTCCTTGTTTAAAGCCTTTAGGGGGAGCCCTGGCCACCATGGCTCAGTGGGTTGGAGTATCATCTCATGAACAGAAATTGAGCATTCAATTCCCAGTCAGGGCACATGCCTGACTTGTGGGTTTGGTCTCCAGTTGGGGCATATGCGAGAGGCTACCGATTGATGTTTCTCTCTGATATCGACATTTCTATTCCTCTGTCTCTCCCTCCTTTCCCTTCTCTCTAAAATCAGTAAGTATGTCCTCAGGTGAGGATTAAAAAAATAAAAGCCTTTAAAGGGAGAACTACTGGTCTTGTAGTCACCAAGACAGGCCTCATGTGACCAGTTTTGAATCTCACCTGGGGAAATCCCGAGGTTGTGACTAATGGTCTGCCATTTTACATTTCTAATAAACTCCCAGAGGATACCAATGCTGTTTGTTCAAAGACCACACTTTCCCTAGCAAGACAATAAAGAACATTAATTTGCCTGACCTTGCCTCTGTGTTCAACCCTTCTGGGACCTGAAGCAGAGGACCTCTAAGATTACAGCAGTACAGTAGTCCCTCTCTATATTGTGGTTCACTTATCACGGCCTCACTGTATCATGGGATTTAAAAAAAATATTATATTTAATTATTTATCGCAGATTTTTCGCTACATCGCGGGACTTTGTGGTACTGTATACGTATGTTGTTAAAGTTACATAGGTTTAAGAGTGTAGAATATGTTTAAGAACATAAGTAGTGTTTATAAAAGTGTGGGAAAGGTTAATAAGGGACTGGGAATGGTTTATAAGTGTGTGGGAAGGATTTATAAAGCCTTAAAATATATATAAATACAAAAATAAATGTAAGGTTCCTACTTCGTGGATTTTCACCTATCACAGGGGCATCTAGAATGTAATACCCATGGTAAGTGAGGGAATACTATACCATGAAGTTAATTGGAGTCTCAAGGGATAGGGATAGAGAAGCCTCAATCATTTCCAGGAGAATAGATCATCTCAAGTCCCCAAAGATATATAATTTATGGGCTGACATCAGAGGAAAGGCAGCATGAGAGATCCCTGTGGTCTCTCCCCTTGAAGTTTCAACAGTTTGAAGAGCTAGAATTTAACAAAGGATTCCTTGCTCAACACACAAACACACCCGAGAGATCCGCTCATTGAAATATCTAAAGGTGGGCAAGTGGGAGCAAACAGGTGGTGAGAAGGGAGAAATGGTGAGACAAGCCATGGATGCAGCCCTACAGCCAGGAGTTCACAGTGGAGCTCAGCCAGGAGAGGAAATGAATCAGGTTGTGTCTGGAACTCCCTTCAGCCGGGAGGAGCAAAGAGATTCAGTGGGCATTCTTGCAGGAGTGGGCAGTATGTGTTGTGGCTGAGCCCAGTGACCTGGGTAGGGACACAGCACAGAGGTGAAGCTGCAGTTGTCTGGCAGTTGGCATTACAGACAGAGGAACAGGCCACTGAGCCTGACCGCCCCTTAACCTCCCTGAGCTTGCCTCCCTTCTCCCCTGGCACTGGGTTGCAGAGCACATTATCTACAAACCTGAGAACTGGTACTACAGAATCACTTTTTTTCCTGAGCAAAGGGCACACTCTGTGACTGGTACTGGGATCTAGGACATAGGGAAATACTCTGTGGTGGTCCAAAGTCCCCCAGAGGGAAAAGCAACTTAGAAAGCATCTGGATTAACCCAGACCATCTTGCCCCCACGTGTAGCTGCTACACTGATGGCAGTGTCTGGATGCAGAGGACAGTACTGGGATTTCACAGAATTGGAGCCCTATCAACCACTGCATTCCCCTGTGGGGTTGATCCCCTGGAACTGGGGTGACTGGATCACTTTCTCATTTTCCACCGGCCTGTGGAGATCTGAAAAGCCAGAGAGGGGCAAGAGAGAGCTAAAAAGCTTGTGATTCGGTGCCACCTACTAGGAAATACTAGTAAGACTTCTTCATATCAGTTTGCTAGAGAAGTGCTACTCTTGCATAGATGCCTAGACAGGGAAGGAATCCATCAAATACTATGAATAACCAAAGTAGCAAGGTAGCTCAGAAATAAAATGAAAAATCTCCAGAAAACAAACTTAAATACATGGAAATAGGTCTGACAGCTACCGCCCGCCTCAAGCTGGGCAGCCCCCAGCCAATTAGGTGCCGTCTTGCCATGGCTCGCCTGCCCCACTGGGTGCGTGGGGATCAGAGAGGCGTCTCTTGAAAAGTGGGCCACAAAACACTCGCACCAGGCAATTCTAAGCAAACAACAAGAAAGAAGCCTCCGGCCCTTCGCCTCGCTAGCTGGAACATCAGGACCATGTGTCCCGGACTTACTGCAGACCTTCCGTGGATCAATGGTGCCAGGAAAACCGCCGTCATCGACAGGGAACTGGCACGACTAAACATCGACATTGCGGCTCTACAGGAGACCCGGTTGGCCGACAACGGAACTATCAGAGAAACCAACTACACCTTCTACTGGCAAGGGAAGTCTCCGGACCAACCAAGACAGCACGGTGTTGGGTTCGCTGTGAAGAACACGCTTGTTAACTCCATAGAGCCACCCACAGGAGGCACAGAGAGATTACTTACCCTCCGATTGTCAACAACTTTCGGCCCAGTCAGCATTCTTAGCGCGTATGCCCCAACCCTCTGTGCCACCACCGAAGAGAAAGAACAGTTCTACCATGCACTGGACGAAGCGTTATCCAAGATCCCCAGAAGTAACGCTCTTTATCTCCTTGGAGACTTCAACGCAAGAGTAGGAGCCGACCACATGGCCTGGCCCACCTGCCTCGGAAACTTTGGGAGAGGAAAGATCAATGAGAATGGTCAGCGACTGCTTGAGCTTTTGTGTCACCACGGCCTGTGCGTGACAAACACATTCTTCAAGTGCAAAGAGATCCACCAGGTGTCATGGAGGCACCCCCGCTCCCGCCACTGGCACCAGCTTGACCTCGTCATCACCAGAAGAACGGATATTGGCAGCACCCTCCTCACCCGCAGCTACCACAGTGCAGACTGCGACACGGACCATGCCCTCGTGGTAAGCAAGGTGCGCATAATGCCGAAGAGGTCGCACCACTCCAAGATGAATGGTCGCCCACGCATCAACACCAGTTGTGCCAGCAACCCAGTTAAGACCCAGCAATTCATCAACAGGATGGAAGATGCACTCGGCGAGGGAATGGCGGCAGATGACATTATCGAATCCAATTGGTCACATCTCCGCGACGCCATATACAACTCCACCATTATTGCTTACGGGAAGAAAGAGCGGAAGAACGCTGACTGGTACGAGGCTCACTGAGAAGAAATGGAACCCGTGATCGAGGCTAAGAGGAAGGCCCTACTGGCTTACAAGGCCACGCCCACTCCCAGTACACTTCAAGCTCTACGGGCTGCCAGGAACAAAGTCCAGAAGACCGCCCGCCACTGTGCCAACACCTATTGGCTAAACCTGTGCAGAAGCATCCAGGAAGCCGCCGATATAGGCAACGCACGAGGAATGTATGAGGGTATCAAGAAGGCAACAGGCCCAATCCCCTCCAAGATCGCCCCCCTTAAGTCCAAGACAGGTGAGGTCATCACTGACCAGGAACAGCAAATGCGGCGGTGGACCGAGCACTACCTCGAGCTGTACGCAACGAAGAACACCGTAACAGACACTGCTCTTAACGCCATCCCAGACCTACCAGTCATGGAGGAGCTAGACACCCCACCTACTGCGGCAGAGCTCGGCAAAGCCATCGACCGCCTCGCTTGCGGGAAAGCACCAGGAAGCGACGGAATCCCTCCAGAAATCCTAAAGAGTGGGAAACCAGTCCTGCTACAGCCGCTCCACCATCTACTCTGTCTCTGCTGGAAGGAGGGTTACATCCCCCAGGATATGAGAGACGCCAACATTATCACCATGTACAAGAACAAAGGAGACCGCAGCGACTGCAACAACTACTGGGGCATCTCTCTCCTCAGCGTCGTCGGCAAAGTATTCGCCCGGGTCGCTCTTGCCCACCTGCAGACCCTTGCTTCCCGCATGTACCCAGAGTCCCAGTGTGGCTTCAGAGCTGGCCGATCAACAGTGGACATGATCTTCTCCCTACGCCAGCTGCAGGAGAAGTGTCACGAGCAGCATAAACCACTCTACCTCGCCTTTATCGACCTCACGAAGGCGTTTGATCTGGTCAGTCGAAGTGGACTCTTCAGCCTGCTACGGAAGATTGGCTGTCCACCACATCTGCTTGCTGTGGTCATGTCCTTTCACGACAACATGCACAGCACGGTGTCCTACAACGGCGCAACCTCTGAGGCCTTCCCAGTCAGCAGCGGAGTAAAGCAGGGCTGCGTCCTCGCGCCTACGCTGTTCGGAATCTTCTTCTCCATGCTCCTCCAATACGCCTTTAAGGACTGCAGCGAGGGTGTCTTCATTCACACCAGATCCGATGGCAAGCTCTACAACCTGGTCCGTCTACGAGCCAAGACCAAAGTCAAAGAGGTGCTCATCCGTGAGATGCTCTTCGCCGACGATGCAGCCTTGACATCACACTCCAAAGAGGGACTCCAGCAGCTAGTCACTTGCCTTTCCCACGCAAGCAAGGAGTTTGGACTAGCCATCAGCCTGACGAAGACGAACGTTATGGCTCAAGGCATGGGGACTCCCCCATGCATCACCATCGACGGATACACCCTGGAGGTTGTCAATGATTTCACTTACCTTGGGTCCACCATCTCGAGCTCTCTGTCAGTCGACTTGGAGGTCAACCGGAGAATGGCCAGGGCAGCCACAGTTATGGCCAAACTGAACCGGCGAGCGTGGAACAATTCCAGCCTCACTGAGAAAACCAGACTGCGCGTCTACCAAGCCTGCGTACTCAGCACTCTCCTCTGTGGCAGCGAGACGTGGACCACCTACGCAAGGCACGAAAGGAAACTCAACAGCTTCCACATGAGGTGCCTGCGACGGGTCCTGCATGTCGCCTGGCAGGATAAGGTTCCCAACACCGAGGTGCTGAAGCGAGCCAACATGAGCAGTTTGCATGCAGTCCTTAGTGAGAGACGCCTCAGGTGGCTCGGCCATGTCAAAAGAATGGATGCAGGCCGTATCCCCAAAGACCTCCTCTACGTCGAGCTAGCAGAAGGCAAGAGGATGACAGGGCGCCCAAAACTGCGGTTCAAAGACATCTGCAAAAAGGACATGACGCAATGCTCCATCAATCTCAACACATGGGAAGTTCAAGCAGACGACCGCCTAGCCTGGAGGCTCGCGGTCAGGCAAGGTACGTCACGCGCAGAGGCTGCGCGCAACGAGGAGGCGGCCCAGAAAAGATCGAGGCGGAAGCAGCAGCAACAACGGCCATCTGCCTTCACCTGTAACAAGTGTGGCAGGGATTGTCACTCTCGAGTCGGACTGCACAGCCATTCTCGGCGGTGCAGATAGACTCTCAAGAAGCTACGCCATCGTCTCTCGAGACGGACGGCTGCCGATGATGATGATGATGATGATGATGATGATGAGGTCTGACAACATAAATCTCAAAGGAAAAAGGAGACAAAGATGGACATTTTATAATGATAAAGAGGACACTAAATCAAGAAGACATTATGCTTCTCAATATATATGCACTCAATCAGGGAACATCGAAATATATAAAGCGGCTACTAACAGAACTAGAGGGGAAAACTGACAACACAATTATAGTTGGGGAACTAAATACTTTATTGATAGCTCTAAACAAAATTAATAAAGAAATATTGACCTTGCCCTGGCCAGGTGACTCTGTTGGTTGGAGGGTCATCCCATACACCAAAAGGCTGCAGGCTTGATTCCCAGTCAGGGCACATACCTAGGTTGTGGGTTCGATCCCCAGTTGGGGCTTGAGCAGGAGGCAGCTGATCTATGTTTCTCTTTCTTCCTTTCTCTCTAAAATGAATAAACATACCCTCAGGTAATGATTTAAAAAGAAACATCAGCCTTAAATGACACATTAGACCTAATGGACATAATTGACATTTACAGATTTGCATCTCAGAGCACCAAATTGTATATTCTCCTCCAGTGCACATGGAACATTCTGAAAAAGAAACCGTATGTTGGGTCACTAAACTAGCCTCAATGAATTCAAGAAGATTTCATTCATACCAAGCATATTCTCTGACAACAGTGCTTTGAAATTAGAATGCAAAAATGATTTTAAAAACCCACAAATATGTGGAGATTAAAAAACATTACTACTAAAAAATGACTGGGTCAAAGAGGAGATAAAAGGTGAGATCAAAAGATGAAGGCAAATGAGGATGACAATAAAGTATATCAAAACTTTGGGGATGCAGTGAAAGTGGTAATAAGTTGGAAGTTTATATCGTTACAGACCAATCTCAAGAAACAAAAGAAATCCCAAGAAAACAACATTACCTAATATTAAATAACAAGAAAAAGAAGACCAAAAGCAAACCAGAGTCAGCAGAAGAAACAAAATCATAAAAATTAGAGCAGAATTGAATGAACTAGAGAACAAAAAGACTATACAAAAAACTAATACAACAAAGAGCTTGTTCATCGAAGAGATTAATAAAATTGACCAACTACTGGCTAGACTCACTAAGTAAAAAAAAGACTCATATAAACAAAATCAGAAATGAAAGAGAAGTTATCAAAGACATCACAGATATACAAAGGATCATACTAGAGTATTATGAAACAATATATGCCACCATATTCAATAACCTAAAAGAGATGGATAAGTACCTAGAAATATATAACCTTCCTAGCCTCAATCATGAAGAAATGGGAAATCTAAATAGACCAGTAAACAGGAAATTGAAACAACCATCAAAATCCTCCCCAAAAATATAAGTCCAGGACCAGATGGCTTCACCAGTGAATTCTACCAAACATTCAAAGATTTGATAACTATCCTTCTCAGACTCTTCCAAAATGATTGAGTAAGAGGCAATACTTCCTAACATATTTTATGAGACTTGATATTGAAGCCTGGCAAGGATAACACATGAAAAAGAAAACTACAGACTAATATCTCTGATGAATACAGATGAAAAAATCCTAAACAAAATACTAACAAATTGAATACAACAATACATTAAAAAATAATACATCATGATCAAGGGGGTTTCATCCCAGAGGCACAAGGATGGTTCAACATATGCAAATTGATCACAGTGAGAAAAAAAGGATAAAAATCATATGACCTTATCAATGCATAAATATCATTTGATAAGATACAACAACCATTTATGATTAAAACACTCAATAAAATGGTATAGATGGAAAGTACCTGAGTGTCATAACGGTCATATATGACAAACCCTCAGCTAATATCATATTCAGTGGTGGAAAACTGAAACCCTTTCCTCTAAAATCAGGAAGAGGGCAAGGATGCCCACTCTCACTTCTTATTCAACATAGTTCTGGGAGTCCTAGCCAGAGCAGACAGGCAAGAGAAAGAAATAAAAGGCATCCAAATTGGAGATGAAGAAGCAAAAGTGTCACTTTTTGCAGATGACATGATTTTGTATATCGAAAACCCTAAAAATTCTACCAAAAAATATTAAAAACAATGAAAAAATACAGTAAAGTTGCAGGATACAAAAATAAATATACAAAAATTCACTGCTTTTCTGTATCATAACAATGAAATTTCAGAAATAGAAATAAAAAGAATAATTCCTTTTGCAATTGCAACCAAAAGAATAAAATATTTAGGAGTATAGTTAACAAGGGATGTGAAGGACCTATATACTGAAAACTACAAAGTATTATTAAAAGAGATCGAATACCATATGATATCACCTAATACAGCAAACTAATGAACAACACAAACAAACTAGCAAAATAGAATCAGAAGCATGTGAACAAGGAACAGGCTGACAGTGACCAGGGGAAGAGGGGGAAGGTGAAAGGGGGGTAAAGAAGGGGAAGGGTCTAGTCAAGGAACTAATATAAGTGATCCATGGAAATGGACAACAGGGTGGAGATCGGCTGTGGGGAGGGGGGCGGGATGGGAGGGAGCTATGGGGGAAAAAGTGGGCAACTGCAATAGAAAAATAATAAAATTTTCTTTTTAAGCCAAAAAAAAAAAAAAAGACAAAAGAAAAAAACACAATAATATGGATATTCTGTGTTCATGGATTAGAAGAATCAACATAGTTGAAATGGTCATGTTAACCAAAGCAATATACAGATTTAATGCAATCCCAATGTCATTTTTTTAAAGAAATAGAAGAAACAAATCATCAGATTTGTATAGAATCACAAAAGACCCTGAATAGCCAAAGCAATCCTGAGAAAAAAAGAACAAACAATCCAATTAAAAAATGGCAGAGGACCTGAACAGATACTTCTCCCACAAAGACATATAAATGGCCAACAGATATATGAAAGGATGCTCAACTTCACTACTATTAGGGGAATGCAAATTAAAACTACTGTGTGACACCACCTCACACTTATTATAATGGCCATTATCAACAAGACTTGTAGCAACTCTTGGAGAGGTTGTGAAGAAAAAGGAAACACTCATTCACTGCTGGTGGGGCTGGTGGGAATGTAGATTGGGTCAGCCACTATGGAAAACATTATGGTGGTTCCTCAAAAAATTAAGAATAGCCCTGGTTGGGTAGCTCAGTTGGTTAGAGGGTAGTCTTGATATGCCAAGGTTGTGGGCTCGATCTCTGGTCAGGTCACATACAAGAATCAACTAATGAATGCATCAGTAAGTGAAACAAAACATCAATGTCAGTCTCTCTCTCTGTCTCTCTGTCTCTCTCTCTCCCTCCTTCCTTCCTTCCCCTCCCTGCTCTAAAAAAATTAATAGAGTTACCATATAACCCAGCAATCCCTCTTTTGAGGATCTACCAGAAAAACTGGAAACCATTTATTTACAAAGATAAAACCCTTAGGGATTTCTCATTGCAACTGGAAAAGTTAAAATGAATTTCTATTGTTCTACATGATTATGGTCCTCTATCTTCTTTTCTTATCTCTGATTCATGTCTAAGGTTCAGCAAGACCATTCACCTGGTGACAAGAAGTTTGACCTGTTGAAGGCTAAAAAGAAGTCTGTTGTAGCTATAGTATCTGATGGAATTCCCTGCTTCATTTGATTTCATTTGATTTAGACATGTTCTCCCAGACTTTTTATATGGCTGAGGTTTTTTTTTCTTGTGACATCTCAACTCTTTGCAGTTCTCCAGAGAGCTTTCTTGACTATCCTCTCTGAAAATTTTCTCCTCCACTGCTCTTTTCCTTTCTGTTCCCTTTTATTTCCTACATAGCATGTATCACCATCAGAAATGGTTTGTTTATTGTCTGCCTTGGGATCTTTCTTACCCCTCCCCTCCCCCGCCATAATGTAAATTCAGGGGAGGCTCATGCCTGATTTGCTCAGTGTGTCTCCCCAGTGGCTAGTGCAGTATCTGGAATAAAGTGTGCATTCAGGTAATATTAGCTGAATAAGAGAAGACTTTATAAATAATTAAGAGGCTATAAAAATCAAGTAAGTGCTTAAAATATGAAGAAAAATGTGCTTTATTGCGTTAGAATAGCTAAGACAAACAGGGAACCAAGTGAGTGGATCTGAATTCAGTTATTTGTTCCACTGAGTCTTTTGTTTGATTTTTGGGCATGTTTCTTAACCTCATTGTCTATTTCTTTATTTGTAAAATAGGTATATAGAGCTCATGGGAAAAAATGGTTGAATAATTCAGTGAATTATTTGTCACATTTGATTTGGAGGATTCATAGATACATATTTTTGTGTAATTTGTAAGTTTATATAATTATCACTGCCTAAAAATAGCTATGAAGTATTCTAAGATATATACTAAATACCAACATGATGATATTCATGTTCCAGAGACCACCTAGTTCCTTAGATATGTCTGCTCTACTAATTTGGACAAGTTATTTAATTTGATAAGGCTGGAATCAGATCTCAAAGAATTGGGGTATTACGAAGGAGGGAAAAAAATCTGTTTTTGTTGGGACAACATAGTATAGTTTGGGTTGCAGTAGTCTGCTGTGGTTCTGCTTCTCATTTAAATTTTAGCATATATTGGTTTTTGGTAGTTATTGACCTAATATTGTTGTTTTCTTTGAGTCTAATAACTGTAGAATTTATGACATACTGCCCCTTCTGAGGAGTTTGTAGTCTTTCATACACTTTATTATATTTATTCAAAATTTATCCTATAGAGTAGAAAGAATGGACATTTCTAGTCTAAAATAACATAAAATGTTGAAATCCCTGGTAGGGATTAAATGTACTCAGCAACAAATTTGGTAACTGAGCATGGCCCTAATTTGAAGCCTAATGAACTTTTCAATGAATATTGTTATCATTCATACTATGTTTAAAAAATATTAATCTTAATATAAGAATTATTACTCACCAAATACCTATTGTATTGTACCTACTATGTACAAGGAACTCTATAAGAAACTTTGCGTGATACAATTCCTGCATTAAAGGAACCTACGATCTTATTCACATCTTTAAAATTACTGTTAAAGAAGTATGGTAAATAGTTTTCCTCAAGTTCAGTAATTTAAATTGCCTGGGATTATACAGAAAATTTCTGATCAAATGGTGGCTAAAACTTAAGTATGTTGAAAATTAACAACATTCCCTGCCTTTGGTAGCATTTTATTTTTCATTATACAGTGTTTGTATACATCTTTGTTTTTCTCCCTGTACACATTGTGAGTCTTAGTGCTTTATATTTGTTGAAAATAGTTTAGAAAGGTCATATAAAGGAAATAATTCTTTATATACCATTCTGCATTTTTGTATAAACTCATGGGAAGGCTTCCTTGTGTCTTTGGTATGTGTTCAAACAATTACAGAGAAAAAAATAAATAACTTGCAGGGAAATATTAAGATTAATGTTAACTTTTATATTTACAACATATGAGAAATTTAAAGATGATTATTATGGTGTATTACATTGGAAAATAAATAATCGATTTTACAATGATACATCAAGCTGTAAAAGCAGGTAGCTAGTACCAAATGTGTATTTGTAAGTTATTTCCATAATGGTTAATATTCTAGTTGTGAGGGTAGTTTTTGCAAATTACCTCCTTTGTTTGAGTGTGGCACTAATAATCCCACTGTTGAAAAATATGGGCCACATTTTTAAACTACCTTGTTAAGGCATACAAGCTCTTTAGTATCTGGCATCTGTCTACTTTTGTACCTTCCTGTATTACTATTTGCCTAGACTCTTAATTCAAGCTATTCTTTTTCTTTTTATTATCTTTTAATCCTCACCCTATTATATATTTTTATTGATTTTGGGAGAGAAGAAGTGGGGGAGAGAGAGAGACATAGACATCCATGTGAGAGAGAAACACTGATCTGGTGCCTCCCATACACACCCTGATTTGGGATCAAACTTACAACCTTGGTATGTGCCCTCACCAGGAATCCAAACCTGTAACCTTTTGGTGTATGGGGTGGTGCCCCAACCAACTTAACTTAGCCACTTGGCCAGGCTCAAGCTGTTCTTACCTATTCAATGTTCTCTATATATAGCAGCAAGCCTTACAAGCAGGCTTTGGGCAACTTTTCTTTCTCTGATATACACCTTGCATATACTATGGTGTGTGGTTATCTAGATACCCTGGCTGGTTTGGCTCAGTGGATTGAGCGTCAGCCTGCGAGCTAAGTGTCGCTGGTTCGATCTTCCAGTCAGGGCACATCAGAGAAGGAAAACTCTGACTCCAAAAAACCTCCGCTGCCTTGCGGCATACCTCTTCAGGGGAAAGGCTAAGGGAGTAAACCCCGACAGAAAATCCGGAGCCGGAGTCCCTAAGGCGGTTTGACGTTGTAGTCAACACCGGCAACTCCTGCGGCGCACCTGAAGCCAAGCTGTATTGACTCCGTCTTTCCCTTGGACCCTTCAGCTGCGAAGAGAGGGGGGGTCTGCTGCATGGGCAACAGCAGACCCTCCATATCACCCTGCCCAGGCTCTGTAGCTTCAGCTTCACTGGAGAGGACACTCCAGCGTCATCGCAAGATGTCGATTCAACATGGGAGGAGACAGATACCGTGTCACTCCCGAGTCGGACTGCACAGCCATTCTCGGCGGTGCAGATAGACTCTTAAGAAGCTACACCATTGTCTCTCGAGACGGAGGGCTGCCGACGACGGTTATCTAGAGATTGTTTCTCTTTAAAATAGAAAGAACGCAGTAAGAATAGGTTTTTTAAAATATTCAAGACCTACCTTTATGTCTCTTTGGTAGAAGAGTGGATTTAAATAACTGCAGGGGGCTAAGATAAGAGATTTGAGCTATGTGAAAGGCTGGTTCCTTGTGCATAGCTTTTCTCCATGGTTCATAACCACAGTTTGGGCTCTTACTTAACTTTTTATCCTGTGGTGCTAGCCTCCTTGAAGACTGGGAGAAAACAAATATATAGTGTACAAATCAATTACTTGAGGAAAAAACATACTATTCAATAGTGTTTCTTAATTACAATGAGAAAATGTAATTTTATGAACTTACCTGTCCCTTCAAAGTATATAATTTACTAAAAATCACAATTGGGTATTTAAACTATGTGATTGTTTAGAACCATGGCAAACAGGAAAGTGAAAACAGTTCTTACAATTAAACAAAACAATTGTCATATACCAAGTCCACAAAGAGAATGGCATTTTATCTCTACAAAAGATGCAGTGAATATACCCAAGGAAACTGTCTGTAACTATACTGTTCTTTAAGTTTCATGAAGTCCAACAAATAGCATATTACATTTTGCCAAAGGTAAATTAGAACTTTGTATTATCTAGTCACAGTTTAAGAGGTTAGATTTTTGTGCCTTACATATATTAATTGTTATGGAATCTTTAGAGGTAGTAAACTGTAAATGCAGGAGCAAAACAGTTTTATTAAGCAGTTCTTTATATTTTGGTTAAACCTCAGTAAGAGCTCTATTTTTTTTTTAACTACTAATAATTCTGCAGCTTCAGAGGGATGACTATTGAATTATAGGAGAAGCAGCAGCATCAGACAGTCTAACATTTGCAAGAGAAAGTTAATTATCTGAAAATTTGAGGCTTAGCCAGAGGTTTAAAAAATGTTTTATATTACTTTTATTTAAATACATGCATACTTATTTAGCTTCTTAGCATGTTGTTTCCAACCAAGTAAATCTATTTTCATAACAGATTATTTAAGAGATTTGGCTTATTTTTACTTTTTTTTGGTGAATATGCCAAATGTCTGTTTTCTATAAGACATATGTCTGTTTCAACTTACTATTTTGATTATGAGTAGTTTTATTATTCAGATAGATCTTCAAAAATAGGATATTTGCTTAAGAGTTCTTATGTATATGGTTGAGTACATATTTTAGAATGATTTGGGGTTTATAAATAGCATGTAAGATAATATTGGGAACATGTTAAGTATAACATATAATGTTTTATAAAAAGGAAAGGAAAAAAAGATGATAATATTCCAAGCACGTCCAATAAGGAAGTGAGTGGGAGGAACATCTTCAAATGCTGATTTGGCTTCCCTTAGGGTAGTCTTTGTATTTAACTCACTGAGGTTCCAGCATTTACACTACCCTCTTAAGTTTGGTCAGTCTCCCAGGTTTTACTACTTTTTACAAATACTTCCCTGAGATTCCGACTGACTTCCGCACTTTGACTTAGACCTTTCCACATGAGAGGTGTGAATTTCCTGGGGGGCAGTTCTTTTATGTTTGAAATTGCTCAGAGTTTCCATCTGCTTTTACTTGACTTGTGGTCTTGAAGATCATGCTTGGCCCACGGGATATTACTGTGTGCCGAGAGGATGTCGAGTTTTGTCAGCCAGTGAAATATGTCTGGGTTTTTTTATTTCTTTTTTTTTTTTTCTTCAGAAGCTTTCATACTTCTCATCCTGTGTGGTCTTCACTCAACTGAATTTATATTTAACAGAACTACTCACTCTCTTTATCATCTTCTGTGACTTGGTCTTTTTTAAGGAGAGGTGTGTGGAGAGAGCATCTGGCCAAAAAATTGTAGTCTTGGTAATAAGAAAACGTAAACCCCAAAGCTTAAAATACTGTTATATGTGAATATGTTTTAATATTCACAAATGTGTATATTCTACTATAGAAGAGGATCATATTTCACATGTGTACAACTCCCAAAAAATTCTCATGCCAACAGTGGACTCCAAGCTTGTCTATGTTCCCACTGACTTTTTTGTTTGTTTGTTTGTTTTTAGGCACTACTGCAGTCTTCAGTTAAGCAACAAGTAGAAGCTATTGAAAAACAGTACCTTTCTGCAATTGAGAAACAAGCACACAAATGTGAGGAGTTATTAAATGCTCAGGTAAAAAAATTGCACATCCATTATATATTTATACTTTTCTTCTGCCTCTCCTCCCCTGGGAGCTTTATAACTATTTATTCAGTTTCGTACCATTTACTTTCCATGGTGTATTTTGGAGAAAAAAATATGCTTATGTAAACTCCATGTTAAAGTTTGGGAATTTTATGATAGACTAAAAATAGGGCTGAAGAGCTAAAATGTGTGGTACTTCCTCAAATTAATAATTCTTATGTTAATTTTAGGGTTATAGTATTATTGTATTTACCAAATAAGAGAAGCAAATAGATGACTATAAATGTGTTATAGCATGTGTGATTATTTTAATGGTGTAAGATTTATAGATAATTTTTGAATTTTTAGGAGTATTTATGCTTGAGTTACATTTTGTTGCATATTTGGCATTGATTTCTATTTGAATTTTTCCACTGAATTTTTTTCTTTTCTTGATTTAATGTCTCAGAAGACATTAAAGACATGACTAGGTGATTTACATTACACAATCAATTCAAGAGCATTTATGGATGTATCATAATATAAGTAATGCAGGAAATTCTCAGCAACACTTCTGAATAACAAAACTTGGTAGGTGAAAATAAAATCAATTTTGTTTTAAGGGTCTATTTGGTATCATGGGAAGAAAATGAACTAAGAATTAGAAAAACAGAATTAGGAATAGAATTTAAATTGGGTTTTATAAATATGCTACTGCATCCCCAAGATAGGGGGCGGTTCTGTTAAATTTTTTTCAATGTCATTTTGATAAATAGCTTGAAAGAGGAAATACACAGGGAACTTTATAAATTTGATCTAGCAATTAAATTCTTTCGGATGGTGAACTATGAACTACTAGGTTGTCTCAGGTATGAAGTTGTGTGACTTAATGTAACAGAAAAATAACAGAAAATTTAAGGTCTTAGAACTATGAAAACAGCATAAGGTATGTGTTAGCCAGGACAGGCTAGGTTATGCGCTAAACTCTCTGGCTTCAGATAGCAAGATTTATATTTTATCCATGCTAAACATACACTGAAGATTATCTTGGAGCTTGGTCTTATGTTTCCGTAAGCCTAGGAAATAGTCTGATAGTGTCATTCCTGCGTAAAAGATTACCTGTTGTTATTGCATAGTGAAAACAAGCCTAGTCAGATTTCCTACCAGTAATTCAATATTCTGGACTGGAAATGACACTTCCATTCCCAATTTATATCCACAATACCTCCTCCCTTCCCCCTGCCATAATGGGGCCAAATAGTGAGATCCCACCATGAGCATGGAAGGGAGAGAGCAGGAAATACATGATACACAGCACTGATATACCACAGTTCTGCTCTTTTGGTCACGAGATATTCAGGCTCCATATGCAAGGCACATTTACTTATCATGTTCTTGTGAGGGAAAATCTGAAAGTTCTAGCCAGCTAATGCCTCAAGCTCAAAAGCCCAGATTTCTGGGTGAAGGTGGAGAATGATACGCTGTAGTTTTTATGTTATCAGGTCCAGACATATAGTTCTTTTTGTCCTGAAGAACTAGAAATGGGAATGTATGTTTTCTTCCTACAGAAAATCTAGTATACAGTGGTGAGACAAAGGTAGGGCATATACTCTAATCACTCAGTGGCAAATATTAATAATCAGAGATGCACAGCTCTCATTTGTATGTAGCAGTTCTAAAATTTCAATGGTCAGGTTAAATAAGAACCTCTGCCACGGGGATAGGATTGCTCTTTGATTTTCAATGATTTTCTTTTCAGAGTTTAGGAACAGGGTCTCTAGTCTATTGTTTTTTATGATTTGTAGGTTTTAAATCTTTTGGTATCTTTGTTGGCTATATCTAATGTAGGATTGGAGATTATACCATTTTTCTGTGTGCTGTCTGTTTGGAGAAAGTTGGGAGCCATGGGTCATTTTAGGGAAATAGTCACAGTTTAGGGGAATGGTTCATTTAGCTTCTTATCTGTTTGATTACAATCAGCTTCATTCTGCAAAGGCAAACCAAATGCACAGTTATTTCAGAGACCTACTTCCTAGATTGAGTGTGTTTATATACTTTCCACCCTCATGCTTGTCTGTCTGTGTCTCTCTTTTCCCCAAACCATTTGATCCAAATGAAAGTGTATATAGTACATACAATCACAGGCTTATTGGGTGCATCTTTGCTTGGAAACACCTTAATTGATTGACTCTTTAACAATGAGGATGACTAACATACAGTTGTTATTGTTTTTGTTTTCTTTTTCTTTATTTTTATTGTTGACACTATTATAGATGTCCCCTTTTCCCTCCCTTTGTCCTTCTTTACCCAGCACCCCCGTTCTTCCCTCTGGGCATCACCACACTGTTGTTTGTGCATATATGTTCTTTGGCTAATCCCTTCACCTTCTTTTCATCTAGTCTCCCCTTGCTCCCTTCCCTCTGAGACATGTCAGTCTGTTCCACATATCCATGCATCTGTTTCTATTTTGTTCACCAGTTTATGTTGTTTATTAGATTCCACACATAAGTGGGATCATACGGTATTTGTCTTTCTCTGACTGTATGATTTCACGTAGCATAATAACCTCCAGGTCCGTCCATGCTATTGCAAAAGGTAAGATTTCTTCCTTTTTATAAGTGCATAGTATTCCATTGGTTTTAATACTTGTGGCAAGGCTGAATTTAGTTGGTCTTTGTTCTGCAAAGGCCTCCTTGATTGTTTCTTTTATAAATTGAGGTTGGGAAGATGGTCATACCTGCAAGTCTCGATTTTCTGAACCTTTTCTATTATCTGTAATTCATTGCTTGTGAATTATCTTTTTCTTGTGAAATCAATGCTAAACTTGTCATTTTTAAAAGATATTCAATGATTTCTTGTTAAATATAGCCAACAACAGAGGTAATAAATGAATTTAGCAAAGTCGTAGGTTAAAGATTAACACACAGAAATCAGTAGTGTTTCCATATATCTGCAATGAACCAATAAAAAAGCAGTGGGGGAAAAAAATGGAGCAACTGTAATAGGAAAACAATTAAAAAAAGAAAAGAAAATTAAGAAAGCAATTCAAATCACAGTAGCAACTTAAAGAATAAAATACATAGCAATAAATTTTACTGAGGTGGTAAAGGACTTGTACACTGAAAACTACAAAACATTGCTGAAATAAATTAAAGAAAACCTAAATAAATGGAAAGTCATCTGTATCCATCAGTTAGAATATATAGTGGAGAGCATTCAAGACTATCACAGGACACTTAGAGAACCATACACAGTTTAGTATGAGGAAGTGCTATTTAAATAAACCAAACACTAAAAGGGGATATCATTAATATGTAAAATCATGTAAAGTGTAGAAATGGTAATCCCACAGGTTTTTCTGAAATCATATTTCTTCAGATGCCATTTGAAATTTGAAATAATAGCTGAATAGTTCCTTCGGAATAATTTAGTTTGGTGTGTGTGTCTTTCAGATTTTTAGTTCTCAAACTAATTCATACGGGTGGTTATGTACTAAGGTTCCTAATGTAGGAATCTTATGCCCATTTCTTCCCCAGTACACACCATGCTGCAATGACTAATTTGGCCCACATATTACCTCTCTTCCTCCCCTCCCCTCTCTCCAAGCTCCCCCGCAAAGAAATGGTTTGATTTTCAGTTCTAACGCATTAATGCATTAAACAAGGGAAAATGGGTTTCTCATTGTTTCTTTAGCAAAGATGCCTAGAAGTTAAATTATGTGGAAGTAACCTTTGTTTTTATTAACAGTTTAAGGCTTTGTAATACATGTTTAAAAAGTTCCATCTGTACCAATTTCTAGATAATAAGCAACACAAGAAGATATTCATTCACTTAGTTTTTACCAACAAATTTTTAAACTTGTAATTTGATAAGTAAAACCTGTTGGGTTTATGTGATGGTTTATTTTATGTCTCAACTTTGCTAGGCTATGGTGTTTGTTCGGTCAAACATTGGTCTAGATATTATTATAAAGGTATTTTGTAATTTTTATTAACATTTGTAATGAGTTGACTTTAAGTAAAGGATATTACCCTAGGTAATGTGGATGGACCTCATCCAATCAATTAAAGATCTTAAGAGCAAATACTATGGTTTCCTGAGAAAATAAGAAATTCTTCTTTAATATTGTAACAGAAATCGTGTCAGTTTTCAGCCTGCCCTAAGGAATGGCTGCATGCTAGCTTCTAAGATACTGTGAGCTAATTTCTTCAAATACATTAATCTCAATTTCTATCTCTCCCACCTTCCTCTCTCTCTCTTCCACACATCCCATTGGTTTTGTTTCTATGGAAAATCCTGTCTAATGTAGTTTGTAACATTGTATTTATTGGCTCACCTTTGAGATTACCGTGACTTTTCAAGGGTGCCTAAGAATTTTGTCATACTTTTCTATACATACATATGTTATTTATCTACAAATTTTGGTTAGCTTGTTATATAGTCACTGAAAAAGTGCTAGAAAGCTTTAACTTCATCTGTGACTCTTACCACTTCTATTACTTTAGAACATGCCAAATGTTTACTTTAAATCTTATGGTATATTTATTAATTTGTATATATAGATATTGAGGAATTCTAGCTATCTTTATTGTGTATATCCAAAAGTATGTACTATAATTACAACAAAATAGTTGAAGTTAGTTTTCTCATAAATTCAAACAGAATTCATCTAGTTATGTTCATTAATTTTTTTGGTAATTTTTTCATACAGTTATATTGACAATAGGTAAAAGGGTAAGTATCAAAATCCAAATTTTATAAGAATTAATGACAGGTATTTACTTGCTCTATTTTCTTTTTACTTAGTTAAAAACCAATAACAATACTAATTTTATTATTTGTGTAATAGTTGTGGTGTTATTACTCTAATCCATTCTTAACATTCTATCAGGACCTCTTGAGTCTCATTCTCATAAAATAGGCCGAAAAAGTGTGCCTTGAGACCATCTATCTGCCAGGAAAAACACCTTTTATTACCTGCTAATTATTGTCCCAAAAATATGTGTTGGCAGATTGTGGCTAGCCATAAAATTATTTTTCTCTCTTACCACATACTTCACTTTTCTTTATTCCCCATATATAATAAATTTAAGAGAGTGAATAGAGAAGTGAAATTGTAAATTAAAACCCACTACACAGGAAATAATAAGATTACTTGCTATTTCTTTTTATATTCTTTGAGAAAATAGTCAAATTATCATTGTCATTATTGATTGTCTTAAGAAGAAAGCCACAAAAAGAACAGCCCTACTCATTGCTTGGTGATAAAATTGTAATAATGATAAGGAGAAATTAGAACTTAATTCCTGTGTAATTTTTTTTGTTCTCCGATTCCTGTGTGTGTGTGTTTTTATCCTTTCACTACTCTCCATCAATACAGAGGTCATTCTTTTTTAATATAAGATATGTTAAAGGAGAACAGAAGCCCTAGAGTAGTAATAAGATTGCTATTATGCACCAAACGGCTGATACATAATTGCCTGTGTTGGTGAATTGTGATCAAGGAGCTTATAAATGGAAATAGTCAAATGTGGCCTGTGATCTTTTGAGGCAGTTAGAAAAAAATGAACTAAGTACCCTAAACTGAAAATGGAATTAGTACTTTTAACTTCAAAGAAGAATGTTTCACAAACTTGTGATTGTAATGATGGTTCCCTGTCATGATTACAGATGATTGCTAAAGAAGAATGGTAACTTCTGGAACCACAATTGATTTGCTAAGAAAATAGTCTGGCTAAACTTACCCTTTTCGGGGAGAGAGAGATTTGCTAGGCTAGCCAGTCAGGTAAAGATCATCTAAGCCTTAACAGATTAAGTCTCTCACAAGATCATTGTGAGCAAAAGTATGACATATATGAGGGAAAGGACATTAGATACATCCTTGGCTAAGCAGCCACACCAAATATATAAGTATATGGATTAATATCCGCTTAAAGGAATAGTATATAGTGAAATGCCACAGAGTACTGTGGTTATCCTTATTTTGCTCACTGTTATCAATGATTGGATGAAAATTTTGAAAGGATTTTTTTTTTTTACATTTGTATATGACCTGAAGTTGTTTTTAAAACATTTTTTTAGAGGCTGGAGTAGTTAGGCTATATCTAAAGTGAAATTCAAAAGGAATAAATATTTGCATTTTATACTTAAAACTTGAGCATCAGTAGAGGACTAGGAGCGCAATTCAGCCACAGAACATGTACTTAACATTTAGGAGTATTATGGAGTAAGTTTCAAAAGCCAATTTTAGAAACTAGTGTAATTTTACTTTGATATAATTAAAATCAACTTTCCTAAGGGAGAAAAATGGAAGAATGGAGTCCCACTCTTTGAAGTTACATTACATAGTTCCTTTTAGTACTAGGTGTCATATTTTTGTAAGATTATTTTCAAACTGTAACATAAGTCAAGGACAGTGGATAGAGGGTTGAAGGGACATAAAAGTACATAATATGAAGAAGAATTAATGGAACTACTTGAAATAAGTTACTTACTTTAAAGTTTGAAGTTATATTAAGTATTCTTTAAGTTCATTTCTGACCCTAAGATTTAGTGGTTGTAGAAATTGAGTTTAATTTGCATTCACTGGGCATTTGCTGAATGGAGAACCAGACAGACATGGGCATGAGTAAAATTAATTTTATCATTCTTGCCTTAGAATTTCCTCTTTTGTTTAGATACATAAATACTTTTTACTTAAGGATTTGATAAGAAAATATTTTATACTCATATTTTGTAAGGCCATTTAATCCAGTCCTTAAAGGGAATACTTTAAAAAAACGATTTCTGTATTTACACTGACAACTTAAGAAAAAACATGATTTTATTTCTATAAACCAATACCTTGGATATTTTCCTTCAGAAAGATTCACGTTTTCTTTAAAATATCCACTGTGGAGACTTCTGGTCAAGATGGAGGCATAGGTAGACACACTTAGCCTCCTCACACAACCACAGAAAGAATTACATTTCAATCTCAAAACAAATAACAAACAGAACAATCAGAAAATCGAACTGTATGAAAGTCCAACAACCAAGGATTTAAAGAAGCAACATTTATCCAGATGGGTAGGAGGGTCGAGTCATGCAGACAGGCAGAGAGGTGCAGAGATGGCAGTGTGACATGTAGAGGTGGTGGTGGCAGAATGGACAGCCCCACCTCATATGCGGTGGATAAAAATTGCGAGGGATACCTTGGGAGTGAGCGATCCCAGCCCCAGATCAGATTGCACAGCCCAGGGTTCCAGTACCAGGAAGATAAATGCCCATAATTTCTGGCTGTAAAAACCAGTGGAGGTTGGGACAGTGGATGAAACTGCTGTGTTTTCAGGAGACTGCATTTAAAGGGCCCACACAGACTTAGAACATTCACAAACCCGCCCATTCTGGAATTCAGCATCAAGGCAACAGCTGGAAGGGTGCCAATCACATATGGGCAGTAGGTGAAGTAACTGGAAATGGGATGAGTGCTGAGCAAACCTCCAGAAGCCAGGCAGCAGTATTGTCCCCTCTCCAAGCTCCCCCCACACACAGAGCCACAAAGCGGTGAAGCAAGTTGCCCCACCCTGGCAATTACCTAAGGCTCCACTCCACACAATTTACTGGTGGCTTTTCTACAATTGGCCACTCTACTAAGACAGGGAGTCAAAGCAGCTCTACACAGAAACAAATTCAGGGAGGCTGCCAAATTGAGGAAGCAAAGAAATATGGCCCAAATGAAAAACAAAAACAAAAACAGAACAAAACCCCAGAAAAAGCACTAAACAAAATGGAGATAACCAACTTATGAGATGCAGATTTCAAAACACTGGTGATCAGGATGCTCAAAGAACACATTGAGTACAGCAACAACATAAAGGAATAAATTAAGGTTATGCTAAGTGAAATAAAGAAAAATCTGCAGGGGACCATCAGAGGAAGGGAGGAAGCTGGGATCCAAATCAACGATTTGGAACATAAAGAAGAAATACAAATTCAACCGAACAGCAAGAAGAAAAGAATTTTTTTTAAATGAGGAGAGTGTAAAGACCCTGTGGGACATCTCCAAATGGACTAACATCCGAATCATAGAGATTCCAGAAAGGGAAGAGGAAGAGCAAGAAATTGAAAACTTATTGGAAAAAATAGTGAAAGAAAACTTCCCTAATTTGGCGATGGAAATAGACATAACTCCAGGAAGCACAGAGAGCCCCAAACAAACTAGACCCAAAGAGAACCACACCAAGACACATTATGATTAAAATGCCGAAGGTTAAAGATAAAGAGGGAATCTTAAAAGCAGCAAGAGAAAAGAAGAGAGTTGCCTACAGGAGAGTTCCCATAAGACTGTCAGCTGATTTCTCAAAAGAAACTTTGCAGGCAAGAAGGGGCTGGCAAGAAGCATTCAAGGTGATGAAAAGCAAGGACCTACAACCTGATTACTCTATCCAGCAAAGCTATCATTTAGAATGGAAGGACAAATAAAGTGCTTCCCAGAGAAGGTAAAGCTAAAGGAGTTCATCATCACCATGCCGTTATTACATGAATTGTTAAAGGGCCTTGTTAGAAAAAAGGAGAAACTTGCAACTATCAACAACTGAGTCTAAAAGACAAAAACAAAAACAAACTAAGCAAAGAACCAGAACAGGAACAGATTCATAGATATGGAGATCATTGGAGGGTTATCAACTGGGAGGAGGAAGGTAGAGAATGGGGGATAATGTGCAGGGAGTAAGAAGCATAACTGGTAGGTACAAAAGAATGGAATATTAAGAATAGTGTGGAAAATGGAGAAGACAAAGAACTTGTATACATGACCCATGGACATGAACTAAGGGGGGATTGCTGAGGGTAAGGGCAATAGGGGGCGGAGGGGGGCAAAGGGAAAATAATTGGGACAATTGTAAAAGCATAATCAATAAAATATATTTAAAAAATATCCACTGTGGATAAAATTAATTGCTTGAGTAGAAAGAATTTCTAGTGAAATACTGTTTAGTAGCTTATAGAAGATGAATTATTGAAAGCAGATTGCAGAACTAATAGTAAAATAACTACTTATTGTAAAAAATTTACCTGCTAAATTTCTTTGCTCTGAGGTTTTTAAAATAATGTATGTTCGGTTGTAAATAATAACAATTTTGATGAAAAGGAGACATGAGAAAACTCTTTATACTTAATGGATTGTCTATCATATAAGCAATTTAGTAATTTAGATTGGACAGCAGTTTATCATTTTGGTATCTTACAATTAAAGCTCATGAGTCAGAATTTTGATGGTAGGTAAAACACAGTTTTATTACTTGTTTACTCAAAACACAGCATTGTTGCAGTGACCACAGGCATTATCTAAATTGAGCTCTGAAATATTCTGCATTTAAATTCTCAACATTTGCACTTATTTCAAGGTCTGTTTCAAGAAATGGTGATCCGTTACTTATTTCAAAAACCTTTTTCATAGATACTTATGAGTTCTCCATTTATCCCCATTGTGACTTAACCATTATTATAAAGCCTATATCACTTGATTTTATGAATAACAGTGGAAGAGGAAATAAATAGATTGGTGAAGTGAGAATTGAAGTTCAGATTATGAAATTAACAGATATACCACAAGTAGTATGTCTAAAAAGAACATGTTCAATTACATTATGTAATAGGTGCATGCTCTCAGCATTTAACATTTATATTTCACTTTAGATGTTACTGGAATGAAACAAATATATTAGACTACGTAGAACAGAGCTATAAGAAGTTTGTAGTTGTGCCCCAAATAGTAATCCTTTTATCTTTCCTCAGAGTTAAAAAAATGGGCCTGGAATAAAGGGAAGGCTTTATAGTGGCAGCAGCCAAAGCTCATAAATCAGAGACTGCCAGGAACCTACCTGTAGTCTAACAAAGTTTGGTTTATAAGGTCGCTGCACAAGGGCTAATATATACCAAGGGAACTATGAATGTCTTTAGAAGGGGGAGTACGGAAGGCTATTACAGGATTTGGGGGCGAGAATTAGTCATAGTTTGGTCTGCAGAGATCCATCAGAATTTATTTAAAAAGTCACTGGAACAATCTGTGATCTTTAGAATACATGAGTCTGTCTAGAGTTACTGTTAGATTAGTTTTTTCTCTGCTCTTATCTTAAAATACATGGATCTGAGTGGAGTATTGTTAAAAGAGTTGACCTCAGATAGTCTATTATGCACATCATGGCCAGGTTTGGCACAATTTATTTATTTTGTGACTCAACTGTGTTTTGTAAAATGTGGTTTTTATTTCCACTCAGAGTTCTCCCTCTTGGGTTAGTTGCCAGTAATACTGTCTTATACTTTATCAGGATAATTGTGATCTTTTTCTGACTTAACCTCAATTCATCAGTTCATGGCATATTATCCTACTGGGTCTTGCAAAGCCTCTGTGTGTGTGTATGTGTCTCTGTGTGTGTGTGTG
This sequence comes from Furipterus horrens, assembly GCF_987537825.1. Lineage (NCBI taxonomy): Eukaryota > Metazoa > Chordata > Mammalia > Chiroptera > Furipteridae > Furipterus > Furipterus horrens. The sequence goes on from NW_028327174.1 coordinate 37,811,069, forward strand.
TGTGTATGTGTCTGTGTGATTTTACAATCTCTGTGCTATTGTTTTGTGTGTATTTATTTTTATTTTTCCAAAATGGTATTATATATAGATATCATTCTATTTCCAACTTTTATCCACTAAGGTCTATGCTTCTGAAATCCACTTAATATTATGCTCTTAAATTAAAAACTGTTGCCATGTGTGCATGATTTCCTATGTTTTAACATCTTTCTGTTACTATGTGTAAATCTAATTCACTTTGCTAAATTGTAGACTCCATGGAATGAATCCACCATATTTTTTCTACCAACCCCCCATATTGGACTAGGTTGTCTCTTAACTCTTCACCAACCAATAACTTTCATGTGTTTTTATAGTTTAGTATAAAAAAAAGTTTGTCCATCCATTTATCTGCCAGTTGTTAATCATCTCCATTCAAGAGTGCAATTGTTGTATGATAGGCTATGCATATGTTTAAATATTGCCAATTCATTCTCCAGGATGGTAGTGACAGACACAGTCCTACCAGCAATACACAGATTCCCATGTCCCCAAAAGACTTGACGTTCTCCAGCTTCTAATTTTTACTCTTTTAATAAGTGATACCTCCATCTTAATTTGCATTTCTTATCATAAATGTGTTTATTTGGGGGATCACCTTTTCAAAAAATTGCCTACTCATTAGACTTTTTTAAAATTGAGGTTGATCTATATTTTGTGTCAATGTGCAGGGTTTCTTTGTACATTTAAATATTAATCTCTAAAGGGTTTTATACAACGAATTTCTTTTATCTGTAAATGAAATACTAACTTTGTTCTTAGTGTCTACCACTAAACAAAAGTCCCTAATTTTGATGTAATCCAGTTCATCGCTTTTTGACTTGCAATTTGTACTAAGTTTCTTTAAGGATTCCTTTTCACTATCCTTATAGCCAAAGGCTTACCTGTACATTTTTTTCCTACTAACTTTATAATTTTATATTTCACATCTTGGTATTTTATCTCTGTAGAGTTTAATTTTGTATGTAACATTATAAAGATACAGTATCCATTTGTATATTCCTCCCTAAAATGAGCCACTTTTCCTAGCAGCATACAGTCCAGCTTCTGTTTAAAAACCTATAAATGATTTTTCAGGCCTGACCGTAGGCAATTACAGAGGCTTTACCTGGCAAGCTTCAGGGAAAAACTACTTGTCCCTCACTAGACATGGTACACTCTAAGTGGACTGTAGCCTGAAGGAGCTGCATTCAAGTACTCAGTCCTCACTGGGGGCCATGCTCTGCACATGGCTGAGTTCCTAGCTCAGGGATCGTCGTTTCTGTTTCTCTTTATCTGAGACCTTGGGCAGAGGTCTTCTTGCGGCGCTTGTGCTTAGTCCTTCGTATTGGGAGGAGGGAGAAACTTTAAAAATACTTTCCCCTACCCTGCCTCAGTACTCCGTACTTCCCACTCCTCCTCCTGCCTGCCTTTTCAACTGCCACCCTAGTGCCCATAAAACTGCCAGAGACTTTTGTTCCAGGTTCCTGCAGGAGTGACTTGACTCCCACGTCTGTGGTACTTCACGTGACCTGCATCTGCGCGCAGTTCCGTGGGGAAAATGGAACAGGGAGGAATCAGTGCGTCTCAGGTTTTAGCCACTTGCTTATACAGTAAGTGATTAAAGGCTTTTCTGCTACTTTCATTTTGGCTCATTGTGGCTTAGTCAGCAATCCCCACACCCGAGAGCTTACTCTCTCCAGTTTAGCTGAGCTCGCGACAATACTAAGGTGGCATTTTCAGAGTATAGTTTTTGGACCAGAAGCTTCAATACCAGTATCACTTGGGACCTTGTTAGAAATACAAGTCTCCTAACACAACCCCAGACTACTGAATCGTGAACTCTGCTCTTGGGCTCCTCAGTCTCTCTGAAATACTCCAGGTGATTCTGATACATGCAGAAGTTTGAGAACCACTGAACTAATAAACAGTGTACCTGTAACACACTGTTTTGTGGTACCTCTTTATCGTATAATAAGTTCCCATATATTATATGGGTCTGTCTCTGAGCTCTCTATTGTGTTGCATTAATTTGTCTATTTATTCTTGTATAAATACCACATTGTTTTCATTACTATGTTTTATTGTAGAGTAGTATAATCTTATTATGTAGTATGACAGATCTTTGCTCTTCTTTTTTTGTTTTCAACACTTTAAATATTTCACTGTACTTTTTAGCTTGCATGGTTTCTGAAGAGGGGTCTACTATAGAATTTATCTTTTTCCTCATAAGTAAAGTTTTATTTACAAGTTATTGTTTGTTTTTTTTGCTCTGGCTTTTTTCAGATTTCCTCGTTTTCTTTGATTCTGTTATTTGAGTACAATACCATAGGTGTAAAATTTTTAGTATTTATCTTGCTTGTTTTTCTCTGTACTTCCTAGATCTGTGGTTTGATGTTTGTTACTAATTTTAGAAAATTGTTGGCCATTATTATTTCAAATATATCTTTTTAAATTCATATTATTCAAATATTTCTTATTCAAATATGTCTATTATTGCTTCAGACATTACACATATGTGATGCCTTTTAAATTGTCTCACAGTTCTTGTTTTTGGTCTGTGTTTTTGTTTTGCTTTCTTCTCTGAGCTTCAGTCTAGGGAGCTTTTATTGGACTGTCTTCATTTTTATGATTTTTTCCTTGGTTAGGTTGACTCTATTGATGAACTTATCAAAGGCATTACTCCTTTTTGTTTTGATTCCTAACATTTCCTTTTGATTCTTTCTTAGAGTTACCCTCTGTATATTATTCACTAATTCTTGCATGCTATCTTCTTTTCCATTAGAGTCTTCAACATATTAATTATTTGTATTTTATATTTCCAGACTTATGCTTCCAAAACATTTGTCATATGTGAAATGGGTTCTGATGCCTTCTTTGTTCCTTCAGACTGTTTTTTAGCCATTTAGCATGCTTAATAATTTTTTAAAAGATGACTTTGTAATTATATATGATGACAAATGTTTAGTAGATTTATTAAGATCATTTTGCAATATATACAAATAGTAATTATAATATATACCTGAAATTTATATAATGTGATATGTCACTTATACCTCAAAAATATGATTAAATTGCATTATGTAATAGGACTTGAGATAAATAGGCTTTTAGTGGAAAGATTTGACAGGCGTTAGCAGCTGTGCATAATGTTTTCTGTTGTAAGGTCCTCAAGGGTTAAGATTCCTGGGCCCTTGTTTTTGTCTCGCCTGCTGTCCCTGGCTTCCCTAAGAACTCCTCCTTAGACAGAGTCTGCCTCTTACAGCTCTTTCAGGTGTCATCCAGTGTTACCCCAGTACCCTGCTGGTTTGGTTGGAAGGTGTTGTGGAAGGAAAGCATGCTCTATGGTGGAATCTCAGTAATGCCTCTCATCCACGTGGAGGTTTTATAAGGTTTTGTTAAAGTTTTTTCACTTACAGAATAGGTCTTTGTTATGGTTAATGTTCTAAGCATAATTCACAGTGGTTACTTTTTCTATTCCTTTTGCCAGAGCCATGAGGGGAAATTTTTTGGCTTTTCACATTGAGACCCTGATCAGATCTTTGCACGAGAAACTCATAAGAGTGTAAGGAAAATCCTCAGTGACAGCAATTTTCAACCTTCTTTATCTCATGGCACATATAAACTAATTACTAAAATTCTGTGGCATACCAAAAAAATATATATTTTTTGCCTTTCTGACCAAAAAATAGGTGTAATTTTGATTCATTCACACCGGACACCTATTGCTGTGTTGGCTGTCGCCACTTTTTTATTTGACAGTCTTGGGGAAAAGAGATCAGTGCCCCTGACTAAATAGTCAGGTATTGCACTTGTTAAAAACCCTTGCAGCACACCTTGAAAATTATGACCCTATGACATCAGCGCGCAAGAGTTCTTACTCTCATCCTCGTCCCCACCCAGCCTCCAGCAATCCTCAAATTAATCATTTAAGTCTTCCTATCAGTTTATGTCTCCAGCAGCTTCTGTTCTGGGTGAGAAGATCTTGGCTGTGTCTCACTGGATTTTCCTATCTCTGTAGATTTAGGGGTGGCTGTTAGCCCTGTAATAGTTCTCTGATGCATCTCAGGCACGTCATTGATCTTGGTTTGTTCAGCTTTTTATTTGTCTTGAGAATTGTAGTGATGTTCCAAGCTCTTTACATGGCAGAGCTGAAAACAAAAGTGTGACTATATGTTCTTATTATCTACTTTACAATTTCTTTTTATCCATCAGTACTTTCCTTACACTAAAAACATCTATTGAAAACTTTCCTTATAATTAAGACTAATAAAGGCATTGTGGCTCTAGTTGAAGTGGGAATGGGATGGCTAGTTATCTGCAGAACAGAATTTGAAAACTATTGTTCCCTTCTATTAACTGATCAGGTCCACAGCTAAACCCTTATGAATATTCTATTTTTTTTTTTGCCAAGCATCCTGTCTTTTATTCATGTTAGTACTTAATGTTGTATTCTGAATTACATAATGTGCTCACTCATCATTTACAATGTGTGCCCTCATATATGTCATAGAAATACAGTTTATTTGAGAGGGAAATGGAGTGTATTGTATTTTAAACTGTATGTTGTATGTGACTATAGAAAATAAAATGATATGCTTAAATTATCCTTCTCATCTATGGAATATGTTAATCTTAAATAGGAACTAAAAGAGGAATTGTTTTATTTTTTTTTACACTTTTCTCTAGATGGATATATAATCTTTAAGAAAATATCTTAAAGGTGTTTGATAGGATTACTTTATTTCCTACCTAAATGATAGTGAAAATGTGATAATCTTTCCCAAGATGTTCTTCACAAAAGCTGCATTTCATGTTAATTGTAAGATCTGTGTGAGAAAATGGTTAGACCTTTCTTAAGTCTTCCAACGACTTCAGAATCTTAAAACTCTCAGCTGAATTTTGAGGAGTGGGACTGGGAGTCTGATATATAATTCTTTTTATTGACTTTTCAATTTCTGTCATGTTATATATGCTTATGACCTGTTTTTCAACTGAACCAGTAATTTAGTCCATTACTGGTCTGTGTAAATCTTAGCCACAGCTATTTCCCAAGGTGGTTTTGGGTCTAACGAGTGGTTGGTGTTGATGTCCAGCAGGAAATCTTGCAAACCAGATGATTCGTGTGGTTCAAACTGTAACCTTGTTAAAGCATTGGTCAGGTTGCACTTAGGAGAGTTATTTAATTAGTTTCCCAATAATATTTGTGTACAGGTTTTAGGTGACCACCACTTTTTTTTTCTTTCATCATAGGTCAGAAAAAGACAGTTGCCTGTTGTTATCAGAATCAGATATTAATCCAGTACTTTTTTTAAAAAAAGATATCTTTAGGCCGTCATTTTAATAACTGGTAGAACTTCTCTTGAACACCACTATCTGTAATGTCATAAACAAATTGAGAGCTTTCAATAATTTAGGAACTGTACTTTAAAGTATATATATATATACTTTATATATATATATGAACATATACATATATATATGAACAATTCCTGTCTTCAAGAAACTATGAGACTTATTACGGCAGACAGACAAAAAATGAATTATAATGTAATATAAAAAATAATATACTAGTGATAGAAACAAACTACTATGGGATTATAGGTCAGAAAGCAGGAAATGTTTTGAGTTTTTAGGAACCAGTTTAAAAGAGGTAACATTTTAATGGGACTGTAAGATTGGCTTTTGACTTGAAGAGAAGCTGAATGTATTGTTAAGTACATAGAAATAGTCTGGGTTCAGAAATAACTTACTTATATGTGTATTTTTAAGTTTATTGAAGCATAAACCATATACAATCTATACATATATTTTTAAGATATGTCAAGTTGAAATTTTGAACGAAAACTTCGTTTTTGGTTTACGTTTCTGATATTGAACAATTTCATCCTAGCTAAAAATACGAAAAGGACACTGATGACTTTCAAAAGAAGAAAAGGAAAGGGTGGAAAGAGAACAAAGGGAGACAACAGTAAAAACAAGTGTTTTGACATACTTAATGAAATTAATGAAAACAATAATCTAAGTACCTAGGATACATTGTATTTTGTCAGTGCCATTCTAGGCACATTCTTGTATACTTTGTAAAAGCAGGTATATTTACTGCCCCAAAGAAGCTCATAGCTTGGAATAGGGAATCTGATCTTTGACATTATATGTATTGACATAAAATGTTATTCAAAAAGTAGATACTTTATTCACTTTCCTATAAAGAAATTGTATATGTAGGAAAGAAGCATAAAAAGTTGTATATAGATTTAATTAAATTTTTCTACATGAAATGTCATTAAAGATTACTATTTAAGGCATAATAAACTCCATTACAGGATGGATATTCCATCAGTGAATTCCTCAGTAATTAAGATGCTAAGTATGGCATTTTTCATTCTCTCTTAAATAGTGGTTCCAAATTATTGTGGTCAGAGAATAATATTTCAATGACACTGAATCTTAATTGTAAAAATGACCTACTAATTGGCAAAATATTATAAATTGTCTATGTGTTGACAAAAGAATTGTTCAAGCCTGTAGAGAATTCTTATGAATTTCTTTGAGCCAAACTAATGCCAATTGCTGGGAAGTAAAATCTCAGTGAATTGAGAAAATGCTCTGGAAAATAGCAGTTGTGCAGCTTTTTTTATACATTAGAATAAAGGAGGATTTCATGAAATCCATTGGTGATTGATTAAGGGGGCAAGAGAAAGCAAAGCAGGCAAATCTCTGGGATTGGATACAAAGTAAAATGAAGGGATGCATACTTCTTTTACATTGGTGGGTGCAAGGTAGTTAATATTTACAGCACATAGAGATGATAATGAGGGCTCTGGGGTCCCCTGCTTTGGTGCTGATGGTTGTGCTTTGAGGAGTCCAGAAAAAGAGATCACTCTGTCCTTCCAAGGTATATTATCTTAGATGCAAAAAGACAATAGACAGGTTCAGTTAAGGTAAAAATTGTCATTTGTCAAGGAAGGTAATGGCCTAGGATGTGACTACCCTCCATGACTGGCTTTTGGTTGAAATTTTTATGTTCAGACTATCCTGTGTGGTTACTTTTGGCCTCTTGAGTTTGTAAGATCTTGCCATGGTGCTTCTCCTGAGCTTTTCAAGTTTAGTATGTGGCCCCTTCTTAGTCAACACATGTATGTTTGTAAACATTGTGTATTCTGGTATTGGTATAGTGTGGCATATATATCTATTAATCAAGCCTGTGAGTTATGTTCAAATTTTAATTTACTGTACTGATTTTCTACTGCTTGATCTACTGATTATTGAGAGGAATGCATTAAAATCTTTTATTCTAATATTGGAACTGAGTTTTCCACTGCAGTCCATTTTTGCTTTATATATTATGAGACTATGTTATTATATGTGTACAAATTTATATTTATTCTATCTTCCTATTGTCATTTTTCAGTGATGTCTTTATCCTAAGAATGTCTTTTGCCTAAAGTCTGTTGTTGATATTAATATGACTAAGTTTTATCTTGGTTAGAATTTGCCTGAAGCTCTTTACCATTGATTAATTATCAGTCTTTCTAGGTTTAACTGTGACTACTATAAACAGCATATAGTTGGAATCTTATTGTTAATTTGGCCTGATGATTTTTTTCCTTAAATAAACTTTACTATTTAGAGCAGCTTTAGATTTACAGCAAAACTAAGCAGAAAGTACTGAGTCCCCAGGGAGTCCCTGCCCCACTCATGCACAGCTTCCGCCACCATCAACATCCTACACCACAAAAGTACCTATGTTGTTACATTATTATCAATAAAAACCATAATTTACATTACAGTTTACTCCTGGTGTTGTTCATTCTGTGGGTTTAGACAAATGTATAATGATGTGTATCCACCATTGTAGTGAGTAGTGTTATTCAGCATATTTTCACTGCCCTAAAAAAATTATCCGCATTTCACCTACTTTATCTCCTTCCACCCTAGTCCTAGCTACCACTAATCATTTTACTGACTACATAGTTTTACCTTTTCCAGAATGTCATATAGTTTGAATCATATAGTGTAGCCTTTTCAGATTGACTTTTTCCACTTAGCTATATGCATTAAGGTTTCCTCCCTGTCTTTTCATGGTTTGATAATGCATTTCCTTTTAGCGCTGAATAATACTCTGTTGTCTGAACATTCCACAGATTATTTTGATATTCACTTACTGAAAGACACCTTGGTATCCCTGTTTGGCAATTATGAATAAAGCTACTACACATATCTGTGCTGGCTTTTGTGTGGACATACGTTTTCAATACACTTGTATAAATACCAAGAGCTGTTTGCTAGATGAAATGAAAAGAGTATGTGTAGTTTTATTTTTTAAAACAAATGCCAAACTGTTTTCCAAAGTGGCTGAACTAATTTGCATTTTCACCATCAGTGAATAAGGGACCCTGTTGCTCCACATCCTCGTCAGCATTTGGTGTCAGTCTTTTGAGTTCTTTTTTTTTTTTTTACCATTCTAATAAGTGTGTATTTGGTATTCTTTTATTTTAATGTGTGAATTTCTAATGAAATATGATGTTGAACATCTTTACATATGCTTATTTGACATCTGTCAGTTATCTGTGGTGAGGTGTCTGTTTTGATGTTTTGCCCTATTTCAGTCACCTTGTCCATTATTTATTTTTTCAAAGATGTTTGTATACCCTAAGGATCTTTTATCAGATGTGTCTTTTACAAATATTTTCTTCCCACCTGCAGCTTGTCTTCTTATTTTCTGGACGTTGTCTTTCCCAGAGCTGAGGTTTGCAATATTAATAACTCCAATTTATCCATTATTTCTTTTGTGAATTGTGATGTATCGAAAAAGTCTCACTATACCCAAGGTCATTTAGGTTTTCTCCTTAGTCATTTTTCTAGCAGTTTTATAAGTTTTGCATTTTACATTTAGGTCTATGATTCCTTTTGAGTTAATTTTGTGAAGTGGGTAAGTAAGGTCTGTGTCTAGATTTGTATTTTTGCATTTGGATGTCCAGTTGTTTTAGCAACATTTATTGAAAAGATTATCTTTGTTCCCTTGTGTTGCCTTTGTTCCTTTGTCAAAGATCAGTTGACTCTTTAGGGGTTTATTTTTGGACTCCCTTTTCTGTACCATTGGTCTGTTTGTTTATTCTTCACCAGTACCACGATGTCCTAATCACCATAGCTTTTAATAAGTCCTGAAGTCTGATGGTGTTAGTCTTCCAACTTTGTTCTTCTCCTTCAATATTGTGTTGGCTATTCTGTTTTCTTTTTTTTTTTTTTTTTTGATTTGCCATGTTATCTTTAAAATCGGATCTTCAATATCCACAAAATAACTTGCTGGGATTACATTGAATTTATGGGTCAAGATGGGAAGAATTGGCATCTTGACAACAGTGAGTCTTCTATCTGTGAACATGGAATACACTTTTATTTATTTAATTGTTCTTTGATATCTTTCATCAGAATTTTGTATTTTCCTTCATAGAGATCTTGTACATGTTAGTTAAATTTATACCTTATTATTTCATTTTGGGGGTGCTAATGTAAATTGTATTGTGATTTTAATTTCAAAATCCACTTGTTTGTTGCTGCTGTTTAGGACAGAGATTGATATTTGTATATAAACCTGTATCCTACAATCTTGTTATAATCACTTAGTAGTTCCAGGTTTTTTTGTTGTTGTCAATTTTTTTGGTTTTTCTTAATAGATTTGGTTTCTTGGTGAACAAAGACAGCTTAATTTAGTTTTTCAGGTTTCTGTTTTTATCCTTTTGTATTAGTTACGACTTTCGATACTGTTAAGAATCAGTTATAAAAGGTTTTATCCTTGTCTTATTTCTGATCTTGATCAGAAAGCTTCAAGTTTCTCACTACCGAGTACAATGTTAGCTGTAGGTTTTTTCGCAAATGTTCTTTATCAAGTCGAGCAACAACTTCTCTACACATAGGTGCAGTGAGTATTTATCATGAATGGCTGTTGAATTTTGTCAAATTTTTTTACATGTATTGATATGACCATGTAATTTTTCTTTAATTTGTTGATGTGATGGGTTACATTGTATTTTGAATGCTGAATCAGCTTTCCATTATCTGAGATATCCCAATTAGTTCTGCTGTATAATTTTCTTGTACAATTTTGGGTTAAATTTGTTAGTATTTTGTTGAGGATTTTTGCATATACATTATGACAGTTATTAGTATGCAGTTTTCTTTTTAATGTCTGTCAGGTTTTGGTATTAGGATAATGCTAGCCTTAGAGTATTTTCTCTCCTATTTTCTGGAAGAGGTCATGAAGAACAGAGATGGTAGGTAAGCAAATATTCTTGCTTATATATAGATTCTGCAAGAGATTGTAAAGAGTTGGTATATCTTTCTTAAATATTGGGTAGAATTTGCTTTGCATGAATCAGGGCTTATTGATTTTATTTTGAAAGGTTATTCATTGATTCCATTAAAATTTTTTTTTTTATTGATTTGAGAGAGAGAGACAGAAACATCAGTGTGAGAGAGAAACATCGATCAGTTGCCTCCCTTACATGGCCTGACTGGGGATCAAACCCCCAGCCTTTTGGTGTATGGGTTGATCCTCCAGTCACCTGAGCCACCTGGCTAGGGCTTCATTAAATAGTTAAGAAAAATTTTCTTGGATTGTAGACAAAAATGCATGTTGGATTACTCAATTACTAAGTAAGCAAATAGTTGTCTCATTCACTTATTTTTTTCCACTATAGATCAATCCTGATTCATCTATTGCCATTTTCTGTGAAATTGTTCTATACTTTTGAATTTTTATAAAGATAATATTAAATAAAAAAATAATATTTCACCTATAAGTTCCCAAATAAGTGTTTTTTGTGATCCTTTTTAATGTTTATTCAGATATACATAATATTATATATAGTTATAACATACATAGTTATGCATATATGTATCTATACACACATACAATAATATATGTAGTTACAGTAATGATGATGGCTTTAAATATTTTATGTCTTCAAGTAATTTTATCTTATAACCATAATACTGTATTAATGCATATTTTTAAACTTATTTTAATAACAAAATGATACTTTTAGTAGATACACCAGAGTTTCTTGTACTACATTCTCTAGTTGGACATTTAAAATGTTTTGAGTTTTGCATTTTTATAAAGAATGTTGCTATATGCATCTTCATACACTGTATTTTATTCCTTTGTATTCTCTTGTACTTAATACTTTTTTGAAAATAAGCTAACAGTAATTAATAAACTTACTTAATATGTGTTTTCATGTCCTAAGCAGCTAAAAATTATGACACCAGTCATTAAATCTTATCCTTGTTGTTAGATCCTTCAGTTATGTTATTTCAGTATTATAGACCTAGATAGACTGTCCTTGGTTCAGTGAGTGTCCATTTATTCTGATAATTCATTTCTTTCAACAAGTTTGATCATTTCTATCTTATAATAATTGCATTCATTTTATGACACACCTATGTCTCCTATCACTTGTTACCAACAGGTAGGTTTTCTTTTTCTTTTTCATACCTGCACACACATACACACACAATATATATATATATATATATATATATATATCCAACATAGAAGACACAATATATACAGTAAAAGTTATGCTCCTGAAACTGGTTTCTCATCTGGCAGATCCTCACCCTGCAATAAATTAGGATATTTCTTTCTCACATGATTTTAGAAAAATGTTTTATTGTAACTGGCATAGGAATATTATTGTGCAGAATTTGAAAGTGGAGGTTATACAGTTGACAAGCATGAAAAATTGAGAGCTAGCTACATAGTGTTTATGGATCAGAAAGTCTTAGGAGTAGAAAGGACAGACCAGGGAAACTTATAACTATTAAGTATACCATCATATTGCTTCCTGAAAAGTACTACACAAATTATGTTATACTTTTCGTGAAGTGTGCATAAATCTGTTTCTTTTTTTCTTTCTTGCTCAAGGGATTATCTTATATACATGGGTCATTTATTTCAAATACCCATTTGAAGGCTACTGTTTTGTTGAAATAAATCTACTACATTGTTCTTAGGCAAACAGGGAATAACAGAATTAAGTTGCACTTTTAAAAGCTGTTTCACTTGAAAATGATTGAAGCAGAAATACTCTTCTTAAATTCAGGATTGTGACATATCTTTGGCACTTACTAAAGACATGTAATTATGAAAATATAAACTAGACTTGCATTTTTCATAAAACTGATATGTCTCCCGATTTCTGCTTCATTCCTTTACATCACTACCTTAAGTCAATGGCCTATTTAAAAAGGGCGAATAACTTATTTGCTTACGTTTTTTAAATGCCTGTAAGAAATATATCTATTTGGGTGAAGTAAACCTAATATAACTTATATTATGGTTTTGTTTTATTCACTTGAAAAAGTTTATTGATATTATTGGGCTTGTGGTAACTGTTTTAAGTACATTTAATCTCATAGTTTATCCTTTTTAGGTTTTCTTTCCAACTAATATTTAGTATTTTGGCCCACGAATGGGTGAAATGTCTGTGACTTACTTTATATTAAGATGTTTATTAAATTTATTTAGCATATTTCAAGTACTATTAAATGGAGGCATATGTGAACATGTGCTTTAAAACTATCCCTGCCAGATCACTTGATCTTGTTTAATGTTTGTGATTTATAGAAGGTATGAGATGATGCTTCTTGAGTTTGCATTACAGAATATATACTACATACATCCATGCACACACACAAAATAATGTGAGCCTTGTGGACCTGTAATAAATGGTTAACTAAATACCTGAACATGAGCTTCCATGACTGCTTAGTCTACAATTTAATATACAAAAACTATCCATGTGTGATTGTGATTAAATCTGTTTACAATATCTCTTGTGACTCACATTCCAAGAAAAAAAGAGCTTTTTTAATATATGTATATTCTTTACAGGAATCAGTAAAAACTCAAGAACTCCTATATTTATATTTGAGTTTGTATCAAATCTTTTTCGCTTGGAAAAGTTTCTTTCAAAGCAGTGTGGGGAGGAACAGCATAACCTATTCTGAGTGCCTTTTGTTTAGGGCTGAATTTCAAAGGACTGTTCTTGGCACCCTTGAATTAAGCATCTATTCTGTAAGATTAATGGAATGCCATAGTTTGCATTTGTTCCTTTAATTTGCTAAAAAAAATTACTAAAATTACAATATAATTTTAAGAAGCCATTAATAGACTGTTTAAAGGATAAGTAAAATGTAGCAAACTCATTACCATTCTTGGATGAAATGTACTTGTATAGATTTCAATTACTTTTCATAATGACTTTTAAAATGCTATAAGTCTTTGTCTTGCAGACTTTGTTGAAAGTCTTTCTTTGTTTAGGAATTATAAATATTTGAAAAAGAGTCTTGTGAATGAATGTTGCCACTGGTTCAGTTTCAGCTTCTGTGTAACAAAAGCTCTTCAGAACATCCCTACCTTGGAATGATCAGCTAATAAAGTACAAAAAAAATGTAATCATCATCTCTCATACCGTCAGAAACCATGTGAACCATATTCAGGTGCCAGACCTTTTGGACAATTAAGGAATTGTATATTGAGGCAGAAGGGAGAAGTAATACAGGCAACCTCCAGATATGCTTTATACTTTTTTAAAAGATAGAATAAAGGGAGGCTGAAACCTTTTGGGCCAAGTGCTCTCTTGCTACTTTATAATTTCTAGTTGAGTGATAAAATAATCTCTAGGCCAGAGAGGAAAGGCATCCCTACTTCTGGCAGAATCTCAGACAATGAACAAAGCTTAAATCCAGTGCACTTTCTGCTGTAGTTCCTTATTAAGCTGCAAAAAGAGCAAAAAGAGCTCTTATTATTTTCCTTTTGTGAAGATAATACTAATAATAGTTGAAAGGAGTAATAGTAGTATCAGAAGTAGATGTTCAATATGCTTAACCATTAGGGGAATGCAAATAAAAACCTCAATGACACACCATTTCAGTAACTACTAAGATGGCAATAATTATTTTAAGTGGAAATATTGTAGAGGATATAGAAAGATTTAGAGCTCTTTCACATTACTGGTGGAAATGTTAAATGGTATACACCAGCTATAGAAAACAGTTTGGTGATTTCTCAAAAAATTAAACATGAAATTATCATATCATGTGACCCAGCAGTTCTACTCCTAGTTGTATGCATATACCCAAAGAATGGAAAACAGGAACTCAAATACATATTTGTATGAGGCATTATTCACAATAGCTAAAAAGTGGAAGCAAGCCAATTGTCCATTAACAGATAAGTAAATGTGGTATATAAATACAATGGTATATTATTCAATCATAAAAAGGAATGATCTTTAGATACATACCACAACATAGATGAACCTTGAAAACATACGAAATAAGCCAGTAACAAAGGACAACTACTGTTGGATTTCATGTATGTGAAATACTTAGAATAGACAAATTCATAGAGACAGAAAAAGATTAGAGGTTACCAATAGCTGGGTTCAAGGAGAATGGGTGGTTATTGCTTAATGAGCACAGAATATCTGTTGGGGATTTTGAAAATCTTTGGAAATACTGTTGCTGGTTGCACAGCATCATGAATATAGTTAATACCATTTGTTCAATTACAAATGGTTAAAATAGAAATTTTTGTGTTATATTTTATCTCAATAAAAAGGAAGTAGAAGTAGTAGTTGCAGTTGTAGTAGTGTAATAATAGCATTTAACATTTAATTTTTTACTATTCAACAGGCACCATTCTAAGTTATTTATGTGTCTTAACTATATCTGTTTATCACTATAGTTTATCCATAAAAAGTTTAAATTAATAAATGAAAGGCAAGAAATTGTATTATGAGTCTTAATTTATCCCACCTTGTATTTTATTGTCATCCATTCCTCTAAGAACACTATAATTTAAAATTTGTGTTGTATGGATTTTTTTTTTAAGTTAATTTCTAGTTATTTATTTCCAACTCATTTTTGGTACTTTCTACTTAAGAGGTTTTTGTTGTACTGAAGGGAAAAAATGTTACTGTATTGACTGAAGAAAAATTATTTGTTTATTATAGTTCTCCAAGTAAATGTAAGAAACTGTATTTGTTGCATTAATTATCTGTTAGACATTAATGCCCCTAAAGGCTGCATCCCTAGACACTAGAACTGTATCTGGTGTTGGTAGGCACCAAGCAAATATTTCTTGTGTGTATGGTTAAAAAATACATTAATAAACATGAATTTAGAGAAATTATGTGCAATAATTTACAAGTTAATAAGGTAAACCCTATCATTTATGACAATTTAATACAAAAATAACATTAACATATATAGTGAATTTCTACCATGAAAATTTATACTCCAAACAATTTTAAGAAAGAAGATACTAATAGAACATCTTAGGATAAAGACTAATAGAAAGTTCAACAACTATAGATATTGTTCAAATGATATCTATGGAAGAATTTGAAAAGTTTCAAAATAGAACTTCTGGAACCACTGCTTTTACCCTTTGACTTCTTTCCCCTGGATTTAGGTTGTTCATGGCAGGAATGAAGCCCGATTATGAGGTCACCTTTTTAATAATATACACTAAAATAAAGTTGATATGTATGATCAGAAAAGATAACGCTTGTGAGAGGTATTTTCAAAATTATTATTAAGAATATGGATGCTCCTTTTTAGAACTTTAACTTTGAGTTACAACTAATACTTTCCTTTATCTGCAAAAAAGAGAAAATACCATAAACGTGCCCTTTGGGAAGCTCCAGCGCCACCATGACAGCCGGCTTTCAATGCTTATTATGAAGCTCGCACAGATACCCAGATTCTTCTACTTGCGTTATTGCGTCTGCGGTTTTAATATGGTTGGACATACAGTAAAAGACGACCAAATATTGGAGGAACATTTCAAATGAGAAAGTTACTGACTTAAATAAAAAAAGGAACGTTGAAGAAACAGGGATAATGTATTAGAAGTACCCTTGACCCCCCCCCCCCAAAAAACAAACTATAATTGATAGATTCAAAAAGAAACGAGAAAGAATGTAATACAGTTGACCTTTGAACAACACAGGTTTGAATTGTGTGGATCCACTTATACATGTATTTTTTTCAATAAATATACAGTTGACTCTTTGTATCTCTGGTTTTCACATTCGTGGATTTAACCATCCAAGGATGGAAAGCAATATTTTTCTTCGTGGTTGGGAATTCGTGGATGCAGAAGGCCATCTGCATGCCTTGTTCTTTGCCATTTTTACATAAGGGACTTGAGCATCCACAGCCTTTTATATCCTCTCAGAATCCTGGAACTAATCCCACAGATACTGAGAGACTACAGTTAAGTTTTGGGGGAGTCAGGAGTTATATATGGATTTTTGACTGTGTAGGGGCAGTGCCCCAAACCCTATGTTGTTCAAGGGTCAACTATAGCTGCAACAAAATTTCCAGTTTGGAAAGGAGAGAATGATAAAATAAACTGTAATGATTTGTCCATAGCAAATACCAAGTATTTGGGGGCAAGAATTCGGTGTTCCAAATGTAGAACAATTCTTTGGTTAGCTGCTCTTCAGTCCATGTGATTCTGTTCTGCTATTGTTGTAAAGGTGTTTTCTTTCTGGAGTACAGTGATTGTTCTTATTTCCTTAAAAAATAAAGAAAAAAAGTAACAATAAAAATAAAATCAGGAATAATAGTTTATCTGAACTAGACATGACTATGCAGACTGCCTTCCTAAAAAATTTTAAATCAGAACAACTTTTAAAGATATAGATTTGTTTTTAAATGTTGGGTATCAGAATAATTTAAAGGAGGCTTATATGTAAATAGCATTCTAAATTTAAGAAAATATTGTATTTGTCTTTAGTAACTGAAAAAAAAAAAAAACTATGTGAATAGGAACATATATTTTCTTTTGTTTCTGTTACCCCGTAAGAAAATTGTTCCAGTAAAAGTATCTGGCTCATCTATATTGAACATATCGAAGCTACAAATTTCAAATTTCTTAGAAATTTCTATTCAAAATCCAAGTGCCTATTTTATGATAACTGACTGATGGTTCTGTGTGTTTTTAACTAGTATGTTGAAATAAAAGTAAATACATGAACTCTGTGTACTTTAACATGAGCTATAACATAATACTGACTATTTTCATAGATTCATTTTTTGAATATGTGGTAAAGTACAATATTTTTGGGCAAATGAATTCTACCAACTGTCTTTCTTATTGATAGATTATAGATCTCAGAGTGTAATAGTAATCCCTTTATCATTCCTTGTAGCATCAAAGGCTCCTTGAAATGCTAGATACAGAGAAGGACCTGTTAAAAGAAAAAATAAAGGAAGCTTTGACTCAGCAATCTCAAGAACAGAAGGTAATACTTTAAGTTTGCTCCGAGTGTGGAAAGAATGTGTTCTGTTATTTTAGATAATACATTTAGTGTCTGTTTTACTTACAGGAAATATTAGAAAGATGTTTGGAGGAAGAAAGGCAAAGAAATAAAGAGACATTACTGTCTGCTGCAAAGGTATTTCCACTTGAAAAGTTTATTCTGTAGTTTAATTACAATCAATTTTATTTGTACTATTTTGTTATGTTTATCTCCACCTCAAAGCCTAAGTTGAATATTTTGGGTCTCATATGAAAATTGTTTTTATCACTTATTTATCTGGTATAAACTCATCTGTAATAATGGGATTCTTTGTAAGTGGAATTAAAAAACTGAATTCATTAATGGTGTAACCAATCTAATTCTGTAAAACATTTATTCCAGTAAAACAAAAAAAAAAGAATGTTTTTTTCCTTATTTTCCCTCTTAAAGTTTTTGGATATTATTATACTGTTCATATTCTTGTTAAATTCACATTATACAAGATTACTATGCTGTTGAAATGTTTTGCATTTAGATTATTTATTAATCATTAAAAGGATATTTAAAAGTGTGTGTGTGTGTGTGTGTGTGTGTATATATATATATAGACCCTAATTTTTACTTGATATTTTATAGGTATCATACAAGTAATATGTGTGTGTGCACCCATGCACATGTGTATTTATGTGTATATACAATATATCTATGTATATTTATGTGTATACATATTTAATTAGTTATCAAGATATGTGATTTATAAAGCCAATTTTGAAATAGTTCATCTGAGTAATGATTCATAGATATGTCCCAACAAATACATATATAATACTACCTTGAGTTTTGGATTTAAATTTAGTAAACAACTACTGAAAATCTCTTATGTGTAAATAACTATGCTGGGGTAGAAGTTCAAGGTTGACTGTGATTTTCTCTTTTTCTTAAGAACTTACAGTCAGGTAAGAAAAATGTTATTTATGTACCAATAAGGCAAGGAGCACTGCATTAAATTATTATGAGTGTATAGTTAGTATAGATAGTATACACTCATAATAAGTGGCAGAAATAAGGTAGTGGAAGTAGCTTGGGAAGGAAATAAATAGGCAAATTCTAGAAATATTTAGAATATGGGATCAGTATATATGTTTGGTCTGAATTACATAGGAGCTGACCATCTGTCAACTCTCTGAGTATTGATTCAACAGCAACATGAGAACTAATGCTATTTCTTTGGTGTGGAGTTTGAGGTGCCTATGATATATGCAGATGGCAAAGTCAAGAAAACACCTAAATCTCCCTGACATTTATAACTCAGGAGAAAGGAATGACCTCAAGATAC
Organism: Furipterus horrens; assembly: GCF_987537825.1. NCBI lineage: Eukaryota > Metazoa > Chordata > Mammalia > Chiroptera > Furipteridae > Furipterus > Furipterus horrens. The sequence goes on from NW_028327174.1 coordinate 37,829,750, forward strand.
TAATAATGGTTTTTATTTCTCGGTAGATAGGTGGTAATGGTAGCCATGGAAATATTGTCATGTATAATTATCTCACTGTCTCACAGGAGAGTGTAAAGTAACAAGTGGTTCAACTTCTGAGCCCTGAAAGAACAACAAAATTTAAAATCCAGAGAAAGGAAAGGTTACAAAAAGCTGAAAGGACTCAGCCAGATTAGCAGGAGAAATATAAGCTGCATTCTGTCACACAAGCCAAGAAGAGAGAGGGCTTTAAGAAAACAGAACTAGACAACTATGTAGAATGTTACTTTGAGGTAAACAAAAATAAGGACTAAAATAACAAAAAATATGATTTGGATTAAACAATGTAGACGGTATTGCTGAGCATAGTAAAGAGTAGTTTAAGAAAAGAATAATGGAGTAACAGAAGTTTAGAAAGTGGTAACTGTCAGCTTCTATAATTTTTGTCAAATTGGTCATGAACTAGAAGCAATAGAAAAAGTGGTAATGCTCTAGGGATTAGGGGTGGGAGGTCCGTGGACTTTACTGCATACCAAAGTAGGATGGTTTTCTTGAGGAAAATTCTTGTGCAGTTGTTTGAATTGCAGCTGGAGTATAGGCTCTTTCTTCGTGGAAATCCATTTTACTGAATAGGTTTACATAGACTTTAATATTTCCCAGACGTTTTCTCCAAAATAAGTGAGAGTGAGCCCAGTACATTAGAAAAAAAAAAAAAAAAACCTGAGAGTTTTTGTTGCTTATGATAAAATTTGAGCTTCAAAGCAAAAATTAGAATTTTAGAAAATTTGTGTTTCCTTTCATTTAATGTTTTCCAAGTAAAAAAATGATTTAAAATCATAGGTAGATAAAGGATTTATTCAAAGTGCAAGAAAAGGTTGTAAGGTAAGAGTACAAAAATTTCATTGACATGATTTGGTTTTCCTTATTGCAACTAACTTTCAAGAACTACTGCTAATTAAGTTTTGGTGTGGAATCATCAAGAATACCTACAATGATCTCAACCTGGCTAATAAATACTCCTCCTTTCTCTACTACATATCTTTGTGAGCCTGGGTTTTTTCTTTTTAATATAATTCAACCAAATAATATCATTACAGAAGACAGATATAAAAATCTAGATGTCTTAAGTCAGATATTAAGGGGGTTTAGAAACATTCTTTTCACCTTTTAGTTTTGGAAAGTACAGTTATTTTTTAATAAATATCATGTTTGTTAATGTACAGTATTTTAAATAAGTTAATAAATATTTTAATTTTGTCTTCATTTAAATTCCTAATATGGTAAATCTTAGTATATATAAACAACAGCTCTTTGAAGTCTTCAGTAACTTTTAAGAATGTAAAGAGATCTAAGACCAAAGTTCAATAACTGCTACTTTAAGGCTTGGTTTCTTTTAAGTTAAGAAATGCCATAGAAATAAGTTGCTTATTTGTACAAAAACAAATAATGGCTTTTATTTCACAGCAGTTATTAAATATGCATAAAAACAACATCAGAACTAAACCCTGTAGAATCAAAATTTGTGTGTTTTTAGGTTAGCGCAAGTCTGTCTTATTCAAAGAATTATTGTGCAGTCATCCTTTCAATTTGTCTTGTTTTGGTCATTATTTGTTTTGAAGCTTGAGAAAGAAGCAATGAAGGATGCAGTTTTAAAAGCCATAGAAGAAGAAAGAAAAAATTTAGAAAAAGTTCATGCTGAAGAACGGGAATTATGGAAGACTGAACATGCAAAAGATCAAGAAAAAGTATCTCAGGAAATTCAAAAAGCTGTACAAGAACAAAGAAAAATTAGTCAGGTTAGTAAAATTAATTCTTTGTGATTTTTCTTCTTATTTTCCTCAAAATACAACGTTCTTACTATTATTTTATCTTACTTAACATTAGCTTAGTAGTTATATCAATATTTAATTATGTTGCCTTCGGTGTTAATATTTTAAATAAGCAATTCATAATATATCTGTAGTTTTACTTTCTCATACTTAAAATCTTACCTTTAACTGTATTTTCAAAAAAAGTCACAATACAAGTTTATGTTTAGTCATTGCGACTACATTAAGCTTTCTGTTTATTTGGTTTTTTTCTCACAAACAACATACATATAAATATAATCAATATAAAATTATATATATGTAGAAAACAGTGTGATTTGATTAATTTATGTCTAATTTGTATATATAGCTAACTGTAATTCATAGTAATAATTAATAGAACCTTACAGATAATTCCTATGGTCTCATAAAGTGTATATATATATATATATATATATATATGTACGCATATATATATATACACATACATATATATGGTTAACAAATATGGCTTACATACACTATAACTTGATTGCCTGTATCAACAATTAAAAACTTTATTAGTTTTATTTTTATAATTGAATTTGCATTTATAATAAGATAGCAATAGTATATTAACAGATTTTATCTCATTTTATTACTTTATTCCATTAGAGTAATGATTACTTTCTGATTCTTTCGGTAACCTATTATTATCAACAAGTATATATTAAGCACTTATTGTATATAAAATGCTTAATTACCTGTTAGTTCAATTGATTGGAATTCTATGCCAGGAATGTCAAGATCATTTGTTAAGTCCTGATTTGGGAGAGTTTGCTTAAACCCTTTTTGTGACCACAGACCACTCCTTTAATCTCACATAGATGTGGGCTGTTAGTCACCATTAAATTGGGCAAGATGGCACAAGTAAATCAGCACATGTTTATCACCCAAACAGAAAAATACCTATCTTAAAGATCACCTTTCTCTGTTGATATTTCTAAAGCATTCTGGGCTATAAGAAACACTACAATATATGACATATTTTAAAATTTGTTTTTTATAGTTTCAGAGTACTTCTAAAATAATCCAGTCATGTCACGAATAAGTACATTTTGTTTTCTTATAACTGGTATATTTTGGGGTAGAGAGGGATAGGAAAGGAGGGTAAGAGGAGCAGAACAGAGAGAGAGAGAAAGAGAGGAGTGTTAATTGTTTTGTGGCTGACAGAGTTGAACGGAGAATATCTAGCGAGACTTTTTGTTAGTTTTAAATTTTAATGACAATATTTTGTGGTGAAAAGTGCACTTGGTTGGGGCTTCAACTTGGAAAAGGCAGTGCTAAATTAAAGACTTCCTTGAGCATGTCTTAATGAAGCACCTATATGTGGCCATGGTCTTTAAAACCCTCTCTGATACCTAGCTTGTTTTTAGGTTTTTTTCTCACCCTTGGATTGGTGAGGGCTGGAACTTGGTATGTCTTTCACATACCAAATTCTTTTAGGATTAGCTTAGATGATAAAGCCTTACCTCACTCAGATTTGTTATTGTAACGCAGCGAAAATTTCATGCCCACACCCCACACCCCACACGTATACCAGCTTTCCTCTCTGTGACTAATATGCCTAAAATAGGGTAAAGGCTTCTGGACATATCATTATGTAAAGTTTAATCAAGCTTGTTTTCATTCCTTGTCTGAAGGCTTTTGCTAATATTATTTAAAAGAAAAAAAGAAAAACTGATCCAGAGGACAAAATTACATGAATCTCTCATCTTCAGGAAACCACTAATTTTGTTTTCTTCACACTTGAAGAAAATGATCCTCAATTTTAGTGTTGATAAATTTCTACCTGGTATAATGTTCATATGGATTATCAGAAAAATATAATATTATAATAAATAGGTAGGTTGATTATCAGAAGGAGTATGTTCATTATAGAATAAATCACAATATGTATATGCTCAGATTTTTTTCTACATGTGATCTTCTTTAGAGGCACACCTTGATAGGAAGAAAACTCCCATCAACCCCCAAGTATGGAAAACACTGTGTTAATATTTTAATACTAGCTTTTTAGGGGATTACTAATGTACAGACATTTATAGACATCACTTCATTCATGGATCACATTAATTCTCTAAAAAAGCAAATTAGAAAAAGCAATACAATATTACGGATTGCTCTGTAAAAATCCCATTAAGTTAAATAAATAGCACAAATTAACTAAATTGCAGGACCAGAAAAATAATTTGTAAATATATTTTACCCATGGGCTGCTAATGATGGGAATCTGAAATCCTGCCTCTTAAACTTGTTCATAACTTTGAGGATTTTAACCGTGAGTTTCAAAATTATAATTAACATCCTTGTTACTCTTTTTAGAAAAATATCTAGAATATTAGACATTACAAAAGTTGACAGACTGTTACTATACATATCAATAAGTAAAATAATAATAGTTCTTTATGTTTGAGTTTTATTTACTTGGCTTTTTTCTAGACAAATATTTTAGGCTGTTAGCTAAAAAGCTGCTTTATGGAATTTTTCTTCAGATCTGGCTATAGAAAATAGTAAAATAATAGCAATTGTAGTGGTGGTGGTGGTGGTGGTGGTGGTCGTAGGATTGGCAATAATTATAACAATACTGACTCATTTATTTATTTCTAAGTACCAGACACTTTTGAATTGTTCTATGTATTTGATCTCATTTAATCCTCACAACCACCTTATGAGGCAGAAATTATTATTATCCCCATTTTTACAGTAGCAGAAATCAAAGCTTAGGAAGATTATATAACTTGCTCGAGGCCGCAATAGTCCAGATCCAAAATCGGGCAGCCATATTCAAGAGGACTTGCAACTTGCCACTACACTATTTTCCCTCCCAATGTTCTCATCTTAGAATAAAGTTCGAATATAGCTTATTGATCATTTAATGTATAATTACAATAGAAAATACTTGAAAGGGTTATTTTCTTTTCTTTATTCATTCAGTAGTATTTATTAAGTATCTCCCTTATGTTGGCGCTGTTGGAAGATTTTGCTATATAGCAACTAACAAGATAGACAAGGTCCCCAGTGACTCATGGAGCTTATATTGAAGTTAAAAAACAAACAAACAAACAAACAAACAAACAAAACACCTTTAATAAATAAGGAAATTCCACATAGTAATATAGGCTGTGAAGAAAAAAATTCAGGGTTATGTCTTTAGCTGGGTGTTAGGGGACTGTTTAGATAAGGAAGTTAGGAAAGAAGCCAGACTCAAAAAATGGACATGCTACATGATTCTATATACATGAAATTCTGGAGAAAGCAAAACTAATCTGAGAGGAAAGAAATCAGTGTTTGCCTGGGAAGGGTGGGGAAGACTTTTTGATGGTATAAGGGGACTAAATGGTAATGGAAAAAAAAAATACAGTAGAGATTAAATAAAAAAGAAAAGAATCTTATACTAAATATTGTAAACTAATGTAAATCTTCCATAAATAGCCATATCATTGGCCCAGCCCTCCCCAACCTCTCTAATCACTTTGAAATCTATTTGAGGTTCATATACTCCTATAGGAAGCAGCTGATTCTGTTCATATTTTTTCCAAAGATCTCAAAGTCTTTCCTTTTTTCATAGCCATCCATTTTAATATAGTCTAGCTGCACCAGAGATTGCTCAGGGTCCTCCCAGCCATGAGCTGTGGGCTTTAGGCCACCTCTTGGGGCTGTGGCTTTGGGAATTTTTCAGTCCCCCTCCCCACACATGGCCCACTTTTTTTCTCATCCATTTTGGCAGCAAACTTGAGCAATAAAAGATTTATTCTTTGTCTAAAAAAAGACAAGAGAAATCAGTGTTTGCCTGGGAAGATTGGGGAAGACTTTTGAAGGTGATGGAAATGTTTAGTTATAATTGTGGTGATTACATTTGATAACACTTATCAAATTATTTCATGGTGATGAATTTTACTATATGCATATAATATCTTGATAAAGCTTTAAAAAAAATAAATTTCTACCAGAATAAATTATTAGATAGGTGGTGATTTCAGATGGTAACTTCACTTACTATGGTGAGGAAGGGTTGAGTTTCATGGGCATAAAATATCCAATTTGTTCCTATTGGATCAGAGTTGCCTGTTCTTAATCTGATATAGAGGAAATTTGGGCAGACAGTTAGAAATATGGTTCTGAAATTCAGGTGACTTCTCAGAGCTGGAGATTGGTATTGGCAAGAATATAGATGGTATTTAAAACCAAATAAATTCAAAAGAAAAATTTTCTGCACAGAACTCTACATGATATTCTTTTTTGAAGTGTGGCCATCTTCTACTTAGAAAAAATATGGTTACTTCAGATTAACTGTGTAATAGTGGAAATAGTCTCACTCTGAAAATTATATTTCAGATGAAATTGTGAAGGTATTAAAGTATTGGTGCTTTCCATACCACACTGCTATCCAGAATTAGAGGCCAGGGCTTCATCTACATTCTCTAGGAAGCTCAGGGTCACCAGTGTGGACAGTACTTCTGCCACCTTCTGCCCGTCTCCTGTCTAGTTCCACAGCCAACATTCATTGTGTCCTCTAGTTCTTTGGCAACTAGTTGGGACCCTTAGAACCTGAAGAGCTACTCTCCAGGCACCTATAGACTGGTTACGTACTGACTGAGGGGAATGATTTAGAAAAGCCGGGAAGCTGTTTTTTAATGCTAAGATTTAGGACACTTTACAGCACTCACATTTTCTTTAATAAAAAGAGTTCTGAAAATAAAACTTGGAATTAACAACAATTAGCGTCTTAAACCACTAAGTCACATTAGAAATTGGGAAAGGATAATGTGCATGTATACTAAAATGGGAATGATGCAGAGAACATTAGCATGGCCCCTGCACAAGGATGGCAGGCAAATTCGTGAAGCATTCTGTATTTGGAAATAAGGAACAAACTGACAGCGACCAGAGGAGTTGGGGGAGAGGGTAACTGGGAAAGAAGGGGAAGGATCTAGTCAAGGAACAAATGTAAAGGACTCATGGGACATTGACAACAGGGTGGGGATTGACTGTGGGAGGGGTACAGGGCAGGGGATAGCAACAGGGGAAAAATTGGGACAACTGTAATTGAACAACAATAAAAAAAAAGAAAGAAATTGGGAAAGGATAGAGTATGACAAAGCCAAAAACAACTACTGTAAACTTAAGCAACTAAAATTACTCCTGAGAAAGTAAGGAAAATAAAACAGCTTCTGTTTTATAATTTATCTCTAGATTCTCACTGTGTTAATAGTGTCATTAACTGAGGAGAAAAACGTTAACTCAGAAAACGCAATAACTAAGGATGTGGCACATATTTCTTCAAACTTATTTGAGAGATAATTTGGTTTAGTTTTGATCATTAATTAAGATCAAGTCATAGTGTTGATTATAGATTTGTACATTTTTTTCTGAGATATTAAATAGAAATTTTGACTGACTTATTTGACTTCATTAAGTTAATTCTGTGCGCCTTGAAAATCTTTGTTAAAGAAAGGAAAATACATTTGTTATTGACACCAACATGGGCAAGAAGAAGAGAGCCATTAATTTTGCTGTTCAAGCAAAATCCTATAAAAGAACTCCAGTGCATAGACACTTAAACTGTTTCTGACGTTGAAAGCTCTTCATAATAGTTTTTAACCACAGCCACTGTAATTTTGGGTTCTGTTTTTCCCAAAAGCCACAAACATTACAATCAGTGGTTAAATTTTCTTTAAGAAATTTAGTATTGCCACCTGACCCTTCTTTCAAAAAAAAATAGCATTTCCTTCTTTTTTTGGTTAGCAGGCTAGATAGTTTCACAAAACTGAAATAAATTATTTAGTTTCAATTCAATGGGTTGTTTTAAATTTTGGGTTTACAAAATTTTGATAGTAACCTAGGTAATTACAGGTAAAATCTCAATTACATTTTAATCGCAAAAAGTCTAGGGACAGGTGAACAAATAGTACATCAACTCACTTTGTCATATCCTAAAACTTTCCTTCTGTCCAGAGAACTGGAATTTCTCCTAGGCTCTCCCTCTCTCATCCCTATTTTCAAAACTTTTTAATCATTAAAACCTTCCCATTTTACTTGTTAAATAATCCTTAAACATATACACTTCCTTCCTACCAGCTATCATTGTCTTAATTATGGTTGTTATTGCTTACCTTGACCTCCTGCATTGACTTCTTCTCTTCCAATTTTGTCCTCTTTCTGTTTGGAATAAAAAAGGTTCATTCTCCCACTATAAACTCTTCAATACTGCCCTGAAGCCAATAGGATAACATTCAAACTACTTAGCATGAACCAGTAACCTGGTTCCGGCCTTGCCAGCTCATCCTCTACTTGGCTTCACATTTCCTGCTTTTAGTACCAAACTGCTGGTACACGTACCAACCATGCTATTTTAGGGTATTGGACCTCTATTCATACTGTACCTTCAGCCTAGGATGCCATTGCTTTCCTAACTTGAAAAACCCACCCTTATTTAGTAAGTAAGCGTTTTTTAATCCAGAAAATTTATGTTCCACTTCTCAGGTTAAATCAAATATTCTTTCATCTTTGGTATCCAGTATATAACTATACCACTGCCCAGCCATATTATATTAAAAGGATCTGTTTGTGTCTTCTCCACTAGATTAGCAGCACACTGAAAGTAGGAACCGAGTCTTGAACAAACCACAATAGATTGCAAACTGGGATGGGATCAGCACTGTTTTAATGAGACAGATTCATCTTTTAAAAATGGACTTGATCTTTAACAACACAGCTTGGCTCTTTTAGAGTTTTAGTTATTTTGAAATGGGACATTTTAACAAGAGTTGGGTCACCAAAAAGTGCTTTGTGTTATGATCCCTTTACAAAAAGTATTCATCAAATTTTCTGCAGGGTCCCCAGTTGAGATAATTATTATTATTGTTTTTTAATGAAATACTTAGCAAGTAATCTGGGAAGAAGAAGGATAATTACTGTCAGCTTCAGAACAGTGTTAACTTTGAACTACTGGTGCAGGTTTTCTCTAAGGTGATGAGGGGCTGCCTGAGTCCCAGAGGAAGTTACAGGTCACAGTAAGTAGGACACTGTCTTTCACTGGTCAGCTGGAAGAACACATCCACTTCCATGTACCATGTTTTGAGAGAGACATTTCCAAATCAGGATGGGACTCTTTTAGACATTTATTGGTACCTACACTCTTCCCGAAGTGATACTTTTTACTTCTTAGCCCTGTGGTTTTGAATAGATGAAAAAGGACAGATTAGGAAAATATAGGTGAAAAATTTTACTTCAGTACAATATGAAGCTATCGAGTCACAAGTTATCTATCAAAGAGTGTATCATTTCTATCCAGGAGTGTGAAGAATGGATTAGGTGGGAGATTGAAGAATGTATGTATTGAGAATATAATTCCTGCTATCTGTTTTTTGCTCTAAGGATTGCCATAGACTTATACTCTGTTACTAACATTTCTAAAAATCTACCATTCTTATAGTTTAATTGTTGAACATTCTATTTCAAGAATAATTACTGTAAAATCACTTTAAAATACATTTAAAATATTGCCACTTTTTAAACATATAACATTAGTTAAGGAACTTTAAACTTAAAGTATTACTTGCCTCTCAAAATGCTTCTGCGAATT